>NW_020664446.1:24761003-24762193 GCF_002925995.2 Terrapene triunguis
GGCAAGGAGAAAGGGACAAGGGGGAACTTGGGTGAGAAACAATTTTAAAAGGCAAATACAAGAAGAGTCTAGAAGATTAGATTTTTTAAAAGAGAGAATTATGGTTTTCTGTAATATATAGACTTGTCAAAGAATTATTTGTTATTTTTTCTTAATGAATGTTCTCTTTATGGAAATCAAATGAAATACTTGCTTTTTAGGTTGCTTAAACACACAAACACATTGTAACAAGAGATCATTCAAAATTACTTATAAGCGAGCGGACATGATAATGCTAGAAGACTAATTTTCCTTCCACCTCCTGCAAAGGAAGATAACGATGGCATGTAAGTAAGGTGTTGAGATTCAAGGTGAGACTTTTATGAGTGCATTTTGAGCTCTTCAGACAAAACTGTTATTTGTCAAAAGTGTAAACATGATCCAAAGGAAATGGAGAATGTTAATGTATACATTGCTACTGATTTTTCACAATTGTCTCTAATATAAATAAGTTTTCATATTCAAATAATAATTTTTAGTCTCCCGGCTTGTGGAAAATGGTTGGCACTATGTACATTTTCAGTGCTTTCTGGAGCACAGACAGAACTACTGAAACAGTACTACTAACATAAGTGTAACCTTCTTCCGTTCATGCTATAGAGGTGTTAACTTCAGATTGCCATCATTCGATTCTGCTATTGTTTATAAAACACATCCAAGAAAAAAAATCGTTATAATTAAAGATGAATAAGGTCCTATGGTTCGGTTATGTTTTGAGTTTCTGTACATCTAGTCTCTTCTCAATACAGTTCCCATTATTTGTCTGCATATGAAAAGTAGAAAAGACCCCTAAAGCCGTAAGACTTGCTCCCAGGCCATCTCAGTGTGTTCAAGGGGGGTGAGGATGGAGGAGAAACCCTAAACAAATATTCTTCAGAGTTCTGTTTCTAATTTTTTATTTAACCGTTGATATTTATTTTTATATATACAGACACATTATGGTTCCTGTCATTATGTCCTCTAGAGTGATTTACTTAACTTATGTACTATACCAGTGGGTCTCAAACTTTTTTACTGGCAACCTCTTTCACATCACAAGCCTCTGAGTGCAACCCCCCTAATAAATTAAACACCCTTTTAAATATATTTAATACCATTATAAATGCTGGAGGGAAGCGGGGTTTGGGGTGGAGGTTGACAGCTCGCAACCC
>NW_020664446.1:24762593-24787593 GCF_002925995.2 Terrapene triunguis
CAGTGGGGGCCGCGATTGGCCGAACCTGCCGCATCAGCAGGTAAATACAACTGGCCCGGCCCGCCAGGGTGCTTACCCTGGCGAGCCGCGTGCCAAACGTTGCCGACCCCTGATTTAGCATCATGTAACAGATTGTGAAAGACTTAATGTGACTCAAGACAGAAGGGAATGCTCAAACTGCAATTCATTCCTTCTGAATGCCTTTCCAGGGGACTCCTCTGTGACGTTGCACACCATAATGCTTTATAGAAATATGCTTATGAGTGTAAATATAACATAACTGGAATATGTTTTATGCTAGATATGCCATGTAACACATCTTTGCAAAGGTTATGATCTACGGAAAATATTCATCCTATTTGGATGCATGTATCATTTTTATATCTGAAATTATGAGCGTTGGCTCTATGCTTGTATTTAAAATGTTTGCTGTAGGGAGCACATAAAGCAGATTTGCTCAATATAGTGTGAAGGGGTTATTCAAGTAATTGGAAGTACTTAACTAGCAATGGATTTTGGGAGATGCCAATCCACATCTGAGCTTTCCTGGGAACATTCAAACTAACATGTAAACAATGGTGTCAGCCTGGAAAAAGCTGACTTGTGACTTGCCCAGGTGGCTACAGACTCCATCTTGTTGTTGTGATTTTGCACAGGAGAACAAAGGGATTTCCACCCACAAGAGAAAGTATATAAAAGGCTCTGGAAACCCCTCCATTTTGTTTTCAGCTGGCTCAAAAGATAGCCTCTCCCCCAGAGAGATGCCTGAAAGAAACTGGAACAAAGGACAGTAACTACGGGGGTGTGAGTGATTGCTGGACCCAGACTAGGAAGGAGTCTAGTCTGTAAAAGAAGCTTATTGGAACATCTCTGAGGGTGAGATTTACCTGCATTTAGTTTCCTACTGTATTAGGCTTAGACTGCATGTTTTTGTTTTATTTTGCTTGGTAATTTACTTTGTGTTGTCTGTTATTACTTGGAACCACTTAAATCCTACTTTTATACTTAATAACATCACTTTTTGCTTATTAATTGACCCAGAGTAAGTAATTAATTCCTGGGAGAGCAAACAGCTGTGCATATCTCTCTATCAGAGTTCAGGAGGGTGAAATGTAAATGTATTACCTCTTCAGAGCTACAGTGATCTTCCCTCTTTAAAAGTTGTATTTGGATTTAGATTTACACAAGAACTGTAATAGAAGAACTAAGGTCTTGTTAAGGGGGAAACGGGGCTCTTAATTCCCCCTGTTCCAGACATTACATCCAAGAAACATCCATGGAACCCTAATGGTTAAATATTTTGAAATGTGTCCCAGTAATTTCTAACAAGCTATACAAAGGAATTAGGAGAAATGCAATATGAAGGTAAAGAGTTCTTCAGTCATTCCACCAGTCCACTGCTGATGGGTGCAACATTCTTTTTCCCCCCCTCTACATATCTTTTTGGGGGTAAGCTGAAAAACTGGAGAGCGTTTAGAGAATAGCTACAAGAGCAGATGTCAAGTCCATAGGTGTACTAAATGTAATTTTCCTCATGAACCATGCACATGTGAAGTAATAAAATTTTAGGCTGCTAGGGCACTTTAGTCTTACAAAAGACATAGTTAAAGCAAACAGTTGGCAATAAGCTTGTCTTTTTTGGCACCTGAAATAAAAACAGTAACATAACAGTACCATTATGTAGTGTATAAAATATAATTTAGGATAAGAATTTGGAGGTCACAGTAAGTGGTTAGGTAAATAGCCTTAGAGAGTTACAATAGTTTGGTTATACAGAGATATGGTGACATTTTATGCAGAAAGCTCATGCGAGGTTGTAAAGCACAGTCTTTTATCTACATTTAAACTACACTGAAAATAATCTGTGAAAACAAAAAAGTTAAATAAAATTATTTTAGCAAATTGCAAAGTATGTATACTAAACCATATGAGGTGGTTAATTTATTCAGTAATACCTAGGGTGACCAAACAGCAAGCAAAAAAATCAGGACGGAGGTGGGTGCCTATATAAGACAAAGCCCCGAATATTGGGATTGTCCCTATAAAATTGGGACATTTGGTCACCCTAATAACACCTTTTTTTTTTTTTTTTTTTTTTTTTTTTAGTTTTCATTAGTGAATTCTGTTTGTATTGTTTCTCACTAACAGGTCCATTCATTTACATCAAAATAGAGATCTGTGATCCATGGCAAAACAGCTATCCTTATGCTTCAAAAGCCTAATGGTGTGTTTGGCCATGGAGAGCTTGTGGTAGAACATTCTGTAGGTGTAAAGTCTACAGGGGCTCAAGCTGCTCCCTCAATATTTACATTTGGCAGCTAGACTTATGACTCCTGAGGGTACATTTTTAGCCAGTGCTATTCAGATTGCTTCTACAACTCCAATTACCGTTAACTGGAATTGCACCTTGAGTATGCTGTATGTAGTGCTGAAAATGTGTACCCCATTGAATCCTCCCCCCTTCCCCCCACACAGTCATTTAATAAATGATTATCAACATGTTGCAGGAAAAACACCATACATGTCTATCTCTTTTTTTAAAAATGGTATTCTGCTATTAAATTAAGAATGTTAACCTTTCCCATATCTCAGTGGGCAAACATTTTATGTGCTGTGATTTATTACAAACTTTAACTCTTATTAACACAGTTACAAATGTAAAAGGACACTGAAATACTTTTTGTATAGTTTTCAATTTGCTCTTACGATTATTTGTAACACTCACTTCTATGTTTTAAATAAATTATTTGCCTTACTAGTTTTACCCTTCTGCATTTGATAAATATTTATTTTTCCTCCCCTTTACTTCTTAAGGAGAAGAAGCTTCCCTGCTTCATGGTTTCTCAGTCAATTTGGGATGTGGGGTTGCTTAGTTGTCTTGAATTTCCCTTTACAGGTTGGGTTGCTGATTTTGCAGCAGTAAAACATTAAAGACCCAATCCTGCAAACACTTACACAGGTGCTTAACTTTATGCATCTGAGTTAGCCTCCTTGAGTTTCATGGGGCTATTTGTACCAGTTTTGGGAGGATCAGGTCCTAATATGATAAGATTTGACAATGAATCTCTTTTGGCAATGATGTAGAAGATTTAGAATCCAGATGATATGCGGCAATCAACTATGCATTTAGTTGACCGTGTCCATTTAAATTAAAACAAACTTTCAAATGTATGGCGTATCACTGTTGATTTCAGTGTTTCTGCTTAAGTGCATTAAAAATGCATCTTGCAAACATCTCTTAAAATTGAATCCAGTCACACAGATAAAGCCCAGATTGTGAGACTGAGGTTTGTTTCCATTACTTTCGAAAGTGAAGTTGATTTTCTCAATGAAATTAAATCATGTTATCATATCTTGTCAGTGAAATAACAAGTTCTTGTATCTAATCATTTCTAGCTTTTACAATATTGGCTAGTGCTACATGTCTAACCCAATATTAAGTTACTTGATTTAATTCAATGATTTCACATAGGTATGATTAGTATTTAACTATGGACAGAGGAAAAGAAATCACCATTATGCGGTTTCAATTATCAATTACTTCTTGCTCAAACTCTTTTCCTTATTTAGAAATTTTGATTTTTAACAAATATTTGATGCAACTTGACATCGAATACTGTTGAGGACATGTAAATACAGTACGAAAATCTAATATAATGGGAGACGCTGTCAGTTACTGACCATCATAGAAATAGGGCTGCTTCAGTGGTGGGAATAACTCTGCTAGCATTCCATAATCCAGGTATTCCTTCTGCTTCTTCACTTGTGTGACCACCAAGCTGATCTACTTGGCTTGGTGAAGATGTGTGTTGGATTCGGTTCAGTGTGACCTGTGACACTATTGGTGGTAAGAACACTATGTTTAAAGCAAGCAAGAAGTGTTCCATTTCATAAAGCACTGTTAGTGATATGATGAATCATGATTCCGTTATGGGCCAAAACCATGCAAGTATTTCTCCCCATAGATGTACAAGATTTCATAGCATTAAATGTGGCCTCTTTTTCAAAGGTTCTTTGCTTCCAAAGCATGCGTTGTAAGAGATAGTAGCTGCAAGTGCTCAGCATTGAAAATCAGGCCATTAATTCTGAAAGAAGGCCTTTGCAGTACAGCATGCAAAATATAGTGACACTTTAGCTTTGGCAATGCATTTTGTGCAGCGAAATCCTAACTTGTTTCATCAAGGAATTAAACAGTTAGTTAAATTATGTGGGAAGATCTTTAAACATAGTGAAAAGATGTAATGCAAGAATGTTGCTTAAAGGACACATTCCCCATAACATACATAATAATGTGGACATCCAGGGCTTTATTCATCAGGGCATTTGATTTACATTGGCCTAACTTAAATTTTATGTAACTTTTTTATGTAGCCAAATTAATGCATTTTCTGTGCTTTGTTCTTAGATAAAACCTCTAAAATGCCACTGCATTTCAGCATCAGAACAGTTTGACTGACCATGTACTTGACTATGGATTCCAAATATGGATGGAGAAAAAATCAATGTTGGCAGTATGAGTGAACATTATACTTCATCAGTGAATCAGTTTCATTAGTATATAGTGAACAGAAATGGAACTTGATTGCTTGGAATAGGAGATTTGATTCAGTAATATGAATTCATTTTGCTGTTTTATTATTGCTGTGCAGTGGTGGAGCCAGGTTTTGCAACCGGAGGGGGCACTGGGTAATAGATAGTGAGCTGGAGATTGAACCCATCCCATGCTTACCTGGCTGCAGTGGCGCCTGTACTGTGGATCTGAGCCTGGCTCTCCAGTCCGGGTATTCCAAGCAACAGGGTCGAAGAACCATTCAGATTTGGCCTGGCTGCCCCTTTGCCATGATGGAGGGGTGGTCAAGGCAAATACGAGTGAGTGGCATTGCAACATGTTGTCTTAACATGCTATTGGTGCAACTGAAAACTACATGATGAGTCAAATCTATCATTCCATCCTCACTTTTTAAAGTAAGCAATATTAATTTCTTTCTACAAAAGGTGGAATTCCTCTCATGTAGGTCACTAGTCTAAAAAAATGTTTTGCACTGGAGCATAAGAAATAACCACTCTAGCGAGTTCTTTCCCCCGATATATCCAAAGCAAATTTTGGTTTCTATAGAATTCCAAGCTACCTTTGCTCCTCCATCCGTTCCCTCTTTCTGCTTAAACATAAAAAAGAAGGTGGGAACGAAATTCAACTAAGGAGTTGCATGGCATCACCATTCTTGCTGTCTGAGTCCTTATGATCCCTCCATATAGATTGGTGACTATGACAGTGGGCATACAAACTCACACGTAAATATGCATACCACTGTGGCCAGGTGATTAATTCTATAGTTAGTGGAAATAAATGCACCCACATCGCCAGTGTGCCATTTTCAGAGGGCTTTAACTTTATTTCTAAACTAAATCTCTCACTTAAGTGAAAGACAATGGACTTCTTTCTTGCCAGGTTTGAGGTTCAGCCATTTTTACGTTATCCAAGCATAACAAATAATTAATTTAAGAAAGAGTGCTATTCCACACACTCAGATACTATAATTAAAAAATGGCTGAATTAATTTTTAAATAATGCTCTTTCTCCTGCCACCCTGTCACCGGAAAAGAGAGGAACACTGCACAAAACTTGAAACTGAGTGTTGAAAATATTAGTCCAGAAGGAAAGTCAAAAACGACTGAAAATAAGGGGTTGTCAATGGAAGTCTGTTCTCAACTTTAACCATGGTATCACTATTGCAAAGCTCTCACTGCCATATTGGAAACTTTAATCCTTTTATCCTTTGTAGGATTTGGAGACATAAAGTTTTGTAGTTAGAAAGTACATTCTTTAGTTCCCTTTCAACTTAAACCCCCCCCACACACACACACACACACATATTTCCCCCAAACACACACACCTTTCTCTCCCCAAAGGATATTTTCAGTTATTGTACTCTCTTTTACTGAAGCATTTAATTACTTGATCAACTTTATATAATGGAAAATGAAACAATTTGTTACCAAAGTTCAAGTACTTTATTAAGACAGAACACAGAATTAATAATTAGTTTATTCTACAAACATTTTCCTTTAAAAACATACATAAGCAATTTAAGTGAATACTTTCCAGCTAGCAAATAGTGCACTGTATTGTGAGATCTGGAATTAAATTAATCTTGATCCAGCTAAATTATTGTCTTCAGTTGAAGTTTTCTGACCCCCCAGAGTGGTGAAAGTGTGCTATGTCTTCCTCACGTGCTACCTACGAGCAGCTAGCTATTGCCGTTAAACTCCTGAAAGACATTTGCAGCCTTCTTTTACACACTGTTTTGCCCAATCGGTTAAGCATATAGCCAGGAAATGGAGAGTTACATTGCATACAAATGGTAACCAATAATTGGTTCTCCCAATTTTGGACTAGAACGAAATGTGTAAGTTCCTTAATGTAATGTTGTAAGAGTCCTTGGGCAAGGTAAAAGTCTCTACTACGATTTCTTGAGCCACTCTAGAAAAGAAGAAGAAAAAATGTAATCCAAATTTTACCCAAAAAATAAATAATTAACTAAAGCAATTTTCACAATTAGGAATATATAACCTTTCAAAACAAATCGTAAAAGTGACCTTTTCCGCTTATGGCTTGGGGCTGTTAAAAAGTCTTCACCTAGCACTTAGAACTTGACACCTCACATTGAATATAAGAATAAACCTGTGAAACAAGAGTTCTTACAAAAGACTTCCTCACAACTATATGATTTCATCCGGAAGAGGCCTCTAAAAATAAACACCCTTCATGTTAGCCTTTTTTACAATGCTTCATACTTTAGCTCTTGTATAAATATCTGCCACATTTCCACCAGGAGTTATTGCTGTTATATATTTTACAGACACTTTACTGTCATCTAAGTGGTTTATTTTATTCCCACAGCCAGAGGAAAACTACAAAAAGAATTTTGTAATCTGAATGTGATTGTGGGCCGAGAGTAATGTTTTGAAAAGGAGCTAAAAGTAAATTATATTACTGCTTTATTGTGTTTATGAAGACTTTTCTATTGTGCTAGGAGTTAGCATTAGTTTTCAAAGTTATTAACTGCATGTGGTTTTATTATAACAGTGTTTTTGTCAACATCTGATTTCTTTTGTTTTTTGTATTGGTACCAGTTAGGCTGTAAGTTTGGTAGTCTTAATGACTGAAGTTTTAAATATGCAAACATAGTCCATTGTACTGGAAAACTACATTACAAACCTATTTAGGCATGAGCTTACTTTTTAAAATGCAGCAAATAGAGCATGCATTTTTTTTCTATTTTGGATGCACTATTGCACTATGCAGATAAACTATTTGTATAGAGCCTTTCCTTAGTCTTATTTTTGTACCATCCTATTTTGACAAATCTTAATGGGAATATTTGTGTATACTCCTCTTAAATTGTTCCCAAATTGTAAAGCCCTACAGGCCAGCTTTGGTTGGGATGGAAGGATATCTCTGATATGACCTTTCAGACTGCTACTAAATGGGTTTTCTGACAGGAAATATGGTTTGATTGACATACATTCACGTCTCTCTAGAGGGAGAATGAAGGCTATCACCTACATGCTGTAGCAGCCTCCAGCAATCTAGAACATGGGCTGAATCTCCCAGTTGCCAGTATAACACACTTAGCTGTAACAACAGCCAAGCCAGCACACATATGTTTTTAAAATACTCCAAATTATGCTTTTAAAAAAATGTCCATAATCATTGTGTGTGTTTCATATCAATAACATAGATTTTGGTTTTGCATAATTAAACAAGTTATAATGTTCATTTAACAATGTTTTGTTAGTCTATTATCATGTTCTGTAAAACAAATATAAAGTCATAAAACATAATTCACTTCCTCCTCTTGCAAAAATTAACAAAACAGATACACGCTGACTGAACCTGAGATAAACAGTGGAATTCTTTCCAGTTAGACATTATTAAATGAAATAGTTTCAGGAGTGAGACAGTGTTGGTCAATATTGGTTTAGGACTTGAACCTTCTTCTGTTAGTGACAAAACTCACATTGCGTTTATAGAGAGCAGGAGGGAGCCTTTAGCAAAATGCAAAAGGATCACTAAAGGTAGCCTAACTGCTGGTCATGCAGACATATTGTGGAGCCAACTTGGTAAAAAGAACGAAAAAAAGGTTTTTGGTCTTTTGGGTTTTTTTCACCATTTGTGCATGAAAATATATAAATTGATCAAACTTTAGTTTCCTCTATTTTTAAAAAAACATTCTATCAGTTTGAGAGATTCCAGATAGATAAAATGGAACCAGGTAAAATCAGCAGAACCAGATAAAATCAATAGAATCAGAAATCTGTTAAGCCAGTGGAAACTTTAGAGATGTACAATGAAATCTTTCACAGTAAGGAAAATGCATGACAAAATGGATTTGAAGGCTTTGGGTGAGGGTCAGGTTTACAACAAATTCTAAGCATGGTTTAGATCACAAGCAAAATTAATTTGATGATCTCAGCATAACCCTCACTGAATATTCATCCATATTTCAAAACTGCAGCAGTTTGGTACAATTGGCAGTCTGCTTTGGAGAGGTTTGGCGCTTGGAACAGCAAGGGGAAGGGATACAGGTCAGGATCACTATGTGTTGTTAGAGATGTGTGGGGAAATGTGAACAGCAGCTAACTGAACTAAATCTGGGTGCTGGTTAATGCCTTTATTTCCAGGAGTGCTCACTTCAGTCACAGGGCACAATTCTCCATTGCCTTGTACTTTGTTGTGCAGTCCTACAAGTCTGTGCATAGGTGGTTGTGGGAGGGTGAGGTCAGGGGAAGTAAATCAGATCAGAGTCATAGCATTTTACACCCACTTTGCACTGATGTAAATGACTACACGAGGTTAAAGACAAAGAATTCGACCCACAGTTTTTTATCAAAAGTTAATTTCTTAAAGGTATAAATGCAATATTAAATGAGTTGTAGAGCAAACCAAACTGTATTTTATAAAAATATGGAGCCATCTCAAATTCTCATTAAAGAAATAGACTTAAGACATCTTTGGTTGAAGTATGTCATGTGTTTACTCAGCTTTTTCTGTGGATCTTTATAATCACAATGTACCCACATGAGCTTTGGTTAACTATCTTTAATTCATATTTTTGCATGCGGCATAGCTGTTGTGGTAGTTAATATATAATTCTTTTAACATCTCGCCCCCTTAGGAGCAACAGGTATACTGGCACTTGTTTTGTCAGTCCAGATGAAAGGGCCTGACCAATATGACTCCACATCTCTTTGATCTCCCTGTAGAAGGTCGGCATGTCTGCCTAGAGATTCCTCTGAAGAGCAATTTAAATGTTGCATTTGAGCAACATCAAGTGAAATGTCTCCACATCTCATGCAGTGAGGAGTTCTTTGGTGTACTTCATGGGTAGATGTGAGGAAAGTTATTAACCCTTCCTCTCAAATGAAATATAGCTGAATCCTATATTCTAAGTTATGCTCCCCCTCTATGGCTACGTTTCAAGTCTACTCATTACACAGAGTATTTTTGTCCTGTTAAGACCTTTAGGCCCATAAAGGTTACTTTATTTTACTATTTAGTGCCTCTCTACCTTCTTGGATGCATTATGAAAAGACCTTACATTCAGAGTATGGATTTACTAGAGTATATGCTATTTAATATGAAATTATGGACAGTCTAAAGTAAAAGTGTTTCATGGTAGGTGAAACAAGGTGGTTGAGTGAAATTTTTCATGGATACATAGAGAAGCTTTTCCAGAGCCTAGATTATATGATCAATACAATGATGTATTTTGTTAATGGAGAAGCAGCAGAGGCCACTAGATATCAGTGCTATCATGAAGTGTAATGCATTCCTGTGAATTCTTCTGTTACGTGTTAAAGGCCCATGCAGACAGTGGCCTAACTTGGTGGTTGCATACAGCTTCCTTAAATCTTTATGTAGGTAGACTTGGGGAAAAAAAATATTATTAAAACTAGTTTTAATCTTTTCAAGCATATATTCCAAAGAATAGAATTTTTTCTCAGGAAATAATTTTTAAAATTCCAAGAACATAAACCTGATCACTGTCAATTATAAAAAGCCTTTCCTTTTTTCCCCTAGCCATATATTTAGAATACAATTTGTGTTAAAGGGCCAGACTCTGCCCAGCCCTTACATGGGTGCACAATAGGGAAGAATGCAAAGACGTTTTTCTCCTTCTTCTGCACCCATATTCAGGGACCAGGCACAATATATCTGGAGAGTTTGGGCCCTCCTCTCTTCTACCATTCCATGGACCTGCTGAAAGGGCACAGGGGGCAGGTGTGGCTGTCTCTTCCCTCTCCCCTTCAGCCCATCCAATCAACAAAGCTGGCCCAGCACAGAGACACAGGGTAGGGGGGAGCATGCAGCACTCTGTCCAAGGATGGTGCAGCTGCAATTCTAAACATTCACTACCCAAGAGACCCCAGAAGGAATTTTGGCCAAGTCCATCTGCAGCATAGCCCTTCTTCATATACCCACTGACACTCCTGAGAGTGCCAAGAGCACAACCTAGCATAAGCATGTATTTATTATAGTGGTACCTGGCAGCACAGCTACACTTACGAACCTCTGAAAAACAGTGTTTCAGCTTACCACCATAAAATGGCACTGGGCATCCAAATATGTGATATACTTACCACACAGAATTACAGCAGGAGTTCGTGTTTGTGCACCAGTGGAAAAATACAGATTTGTAGCACATATATAAGAAAGTTCCATAGTAGCCCCTTAGATATTGCAATGAGTGGCACCATAGAAATTCCATACACACGTGTGATACCCAGTCCAATACCTCAGCAGATGAGTTAATGAATCAGAGGGCTTATCCTTGAATTTCCTTAAATTTTCTAGATTAAATTCCATTGTAATGCTGTTAGACATAGAATTTCAAATTTATGCTGTTAATATTTGTCTTCAATAGTGTGTTAAAATGATACCTTATTTTTAAATTTGTACACACTGATGATGTCATGGCACACTCTCAAGCCCATTTCCATTAAAGGTCACCTGCATAGTTTTGTAATCTGAATCCATAAACTGCCACAATTTCTACCAGTGCTACAAGCAGATGTTGTAAAGGACATTTTGTGTTATTTCAAAAGGGAGAGCTCTGGAGACAAAGGAATTGTCCAGCAATCTCCTCCAGGTAACAATCCTGGAGAAAGAATTCAGAGCACTTTGGGTTTCTCTTGACTCTTGCCAAATCACTTTCGTGGGATATAAAATGCTGAACTGTGAGATTGATCAGGGAACGCAGTAAGATTTTGCCTACAAAAGGCTATTTCCTGCCCGCCCCCCCCAACCCCCACAAATTTCCCACTGGTGCTACTACCCGATCAGCTGCACAGGCAGTAGCAACAGTGTGTAAACAAAGTATTTTAAATGCAGTGTTGTCTAGACCTGGCCAGAGAAAGTCATAGTGATTAACACATTAGTGGTTTGTCTACAAGAGTACTCCAATTGTTAACATTACTGGTGGTAACTAGAGTGGGAAATAAAGAAAAAAAATAGACCAGGCAAATTGGGCATTAGTTTCCCTTTTACCTACAAATATTGTTCAGTAGTGAGGCACAGCCCTTCCTCCTCTGGAACCAAAAGAGCACTTATAATGGCACTAATTTAGAGGTATGAATGCTTTTACACCTTTTTGCTGCTGTGTGCATATGCACTGTTACCTAACACACTACATTAATTGGTAATATAGTTTGTGTGTAGTTCAATCAATATGTAAAATGTGTTCTTAACAAAACAAAAAAACAAAAAAAACCCTTTATATCTCCAAGTCAGAAATTATAGAAAATTTCTACAAGTTTACATGATTGGATAACAGTGTAAGTACACTTCTTCTAAAAAAGATTTTAATTGGAAAGCATACCTTTTAATGTTCATTTAATTAGTGTAAAAACTAGCTAAGACAAATGATCAATTGTAGAATATTTCCTCAATTGTACACATTTTGATTCACACACAAGATTATCCTTATCCAATTTGTTTCTACTGCACACACTATAGAAATATTCCCTTATAAATGTAAATTTGAAATTGGTCAGATGAAAAGAAATCAATGCCATTACACTCCACTGAAAAAAGATAATGTTCTAAACTAATGAGAAGAGGCAGTAACTTAAAAAAAAAAAAAAAATCCACCACATTAAACCACCGCCATAGTTTTATGATGTGCAGCAACATCTATCATCCCACATAAACAGAACTACAAAACATAAGCTCCATGTAATTTTCAATAAAAACAGACAGATTACACAAATTTGAAGTTCTCCTGTCTCCTTTCGGGAGACTCATGTTATCTATTTTTAATAATAAAAATAATAGTAATATTCCATTTTCTTGCATTTAACACAGCTAAATCTTTTTGTTGTTAATATGCAGCACTTTGTCCCATATGAATCTATTTATCTGTCTATCTCACGGTTTTCTATAGTTTTGTTTCACTGTAGATCCAGGTACTTTCCACATAAAATTAAGACTGCAGGAGAAGGCCCCCTATTGGACTTCCTGTGTCTTCTGCTTCACTGGTAAAGGAAGCTGCAGTTGGGATATACACAATTGTGTTTTCCAGGTACGGAGAACACAGCCTGAGTAGGGTGGCCTCAAGCTATAGTAGCTCATACACACCTGGTATATAACTGCTACTTCTGGATACATGTGGGAGAAATGGGCAGATTATTTGTGGAGCCAAGTTAGAACTCGGAGTTCTTGGTCCTTGAGTTCCCAGAGAGGACCAAGAGATTATGAAGGAGGCTCTTAACAGAGAGAGGGAGGATTGGATAGGAGGTATTTTTTTTAGTTTGCTGCTAAAGTCCTGCGTGTCTATTTATATTATAGTCTCAGCCCACACTACACTACACTTCTGTCTCCTGTGTCCCTATCCCATGCTAGCTTTTTGGGACCCTTGGATGATACAGGGGGCGTGCAGTGTACTTCTGTGTAGCCCTCTGCTTCCTGCACCCATGAAACATAAACTCAGCATTTCTGCTGGTTTTTTGCTTTCACATGACCAATACAGTGGCATGACAGAAGGGCTGATAATAAAATGTTCTATCTTCTCCCAACCAGAGATGATAAAATGTCAGTAAGGAAGGGAGGAGTCTTGAAATTTCATAAATAAACAATACTTCCCCAAGGTAATAAATATTCAAGATCCCTCCCCTCCTCCCCAGAAAAACAACTCTCTTCAGAAACATGAAACCCTGGCAGCCCTGATATCTTCACGGACTAATTCTGGACTCCTGCTGCCTACAAAGAAACAAAAAAGTAAAGACTGAAGCACCCACAACATCCAGACCAGGAGACACATGAGTTAATGGAAAAACCTTTTCAATATTCAAAATCATGAAGCACCCACACAACACAAAGGGATTCTGCAGTCATTGGCACTGCAGTAACTACAACTACATACACACCAGATAGAGGCTTTATATATGATGAATGAAAATGCTCTCAATAACAACAACAAAAAACACTACATCACAAGCTGTGAGAATTATTTAAAAAAAAAACACACCCAGAAAGCTTATTTGACTTAAGCAGTAATAACATTTCAGGGACGTTGCTACATTTCTAAATGTTTGTTTGAAGTAACAGATCTTACACATTTTGCCCAATTACCGTTTTCATTCCTTTTCAGCTCTATCTGCAGGGCCGGCTCCAGGCATCAGCAGAGGAAGCACGTGCCTGGGGTGGCACATGCTAAGGGGCGGCATTCCATCCATTCTTGGGGCGGCACAGTCCGGGCAGCTTTTTTTTTTTTTTTGTTGCTTTGGCAGTTCGGGCGGCTTTTTTGTTTGTTTGTTTGTTTGTTTGTTTGTTTGTTTGTTTTGCTTGGGGTGGCAAAAATGGTAGAGCTGGCCTCTCTATCTGTATAACAAGTTTATGATAGGATGGACTATGAAAGCCACTGTAATAGCATGTCAATTCAATGTTAAAAACTAACTGAAAATACAATCTCATATCTGGAGTACAAGCTTTGTAATGAAGTGAGTATTGCAGCTTTTTTAGCCACATCCCTCAGCCCACAAATTACACTTTACTTGTCTCTGGATCTTTGGAAAAACTCTGTGTTACTTCCACTGGCATTCAATGTCCACAGGTATTAAACTGTATAATAGTTCCACATGCACTGTCTCTCCATGTTCTTGCCATTACTTTGTGACTTGATATGAATACTCCTTATTAATTAAATTTATATATAGATCTAAAATACGTAACTTGTATAGTTGAAGGAGAATGGAGAGGTAACTTGGCTTCAGTTGTGAGGGCGTCTTGAATGGTTGTTTGTTTTTTACTCTGGATGGAACTTGGATACCACAGTGAAGGACATGGTAGAAGAACCTGAATTAGAATAGATTTCATAGAGCTTAAGGCCAGAGAGGCCATTCATTTATTTAGTCTGACCTTAGATTAAGCTCAGCAACTTTAATTGGACCAAAACTTTTTAGTCCTCCTGAAACTAAATTGTTGTGTGCCACAGGCAAGAACAGGAGAAACTGAGATGCCACCAATGGTGTAGAATAGAATTGCCACTCACTCTGTATAAGGTATTTTGCTTTTATCAGTGCACCATTTTAACAAATGATATATGCTAATAGGGTTACAGTACATAGAGGCCATACCCTGGTGTTGGAATATAATATCCATTGTGAGACAATCAAGAGGTTAAACTGGATCATTGTCCTGCTCTCCCTCTTTCATTTCTCCACAGTACGAGAGGGTCTTTCTCTTTCCCGTCACATCATATCTCCTTGTTTTCTACCTCTATGCAGTATTCTTTGTTTATTTACATGAATCTCTCATCTTTTATTTTCTTCTACATTGGTGTCAATCTGCTTAAAGAATTACCTTTGATGTCCTGATATAAAAAGCTCTGTATTTTGCGTCACATTTCCCATCTCAATATTATGTGTCTACTTATCATTGTTACCAGATCATGGAGGCACAGATATTGCAAGAATCAATTACATATTAGACATACTATAATAGAATATTTGTTTTTAAGATATATTTTAATGTTCCCTTTGCAAATGTAAAGCATTCCTCCGACCCCCAAAGTTCATTTATAACTAGTAAGCATACAAGTTTTCTAAATATATTTAAAGGGGCTATTAATACTTTTTCTTTCTGTCTTTATGTGAATAATATACCATCAGACATCAGATGATGATGATGATGATGATGATGCCACTGTTCAATTGGCGCTAAAGAAAACATCACTTGAATCGGGTAATGCAAAGGCTTTATTAAGATGTTACAATAATATATGGCCTGCATACCTGACACTATCCCGAACACCAAGTTGTTTGACTGTATATTGCTAAACATTGGAGGTTTTCAGCACTACCAATAGTCCCAACTATCACTCTCTGAAAGATTAGGTTGTTGGATTCAGCATCTCACACTGATGGAGAGCTAAGGTACCACTTACTGCTGTCACAATAACACTGTTTGTCTGCCTTGCTCCTTTGACTTTGGATCCCAGTCCTACACTTGGATTCTGGGGCCAAGACAAAAGTGCCTTAGAAAGTCCATGCCACCAGGAAAAAATATTACCTATTGCAGGGGTAGGCAACCTATGGCACGCGTGCCAAAGGCGGCACACGAGCTGATTTTCAGTGGCACTCTCACTGCCCGGGTCCTGGCCACCGGTCCGGGGGGCTCTGCATTTTAATTTAATTTTAAATGAAGCTTCTTAAACATTTTTAAAACCTTATTTACTTTACATACAACAATAGTTTAGTTATAGACTTATAGAAAGAGACCTTCTAAAAATGTTAAAATGTATTACTGGCACGCGAAACCTTAAATTAGAGTGAATGAAGACTCGGCACAACACTTCTGAAAGGTTGCTGACCCCTGACCTATTGTGTTGATAGAGCTGGCTGGGAAAATGAAGGGGACAAAACTTTGAAAATCATCTGTTTCCATCTTAATCAGAAATGTCCAACCAGCTCTGTTAATAGATACCATGCAACAAAATCCTCCATAGTACACAATTACTCTTACAATTTTCCTAGCTATCTATTTAGAGTCTTACAGTGGTATCCTTCACTGTAGTATCTCGGTATCTCTTATTAAAGTAACATACTAATTTGAAAGCTATAGCTACATCTTTTAATTAATTAGGTGTTTATAGACTGAATTAGGGAGGCAGATGGATGGGTGCTTTCATCTTGTTTACTCAGGGATTGGATCTGAAACCACGCTTAATGGTCCTTTGGCTCTTACTTTCCTCCTACCATAACACATCAAGGCCTGATAGGATGTGGGTGGCTTAAACACTTCATCCTATGTAAAGCTAAACAATGGATTAAAAGGCTGTAGATTAGGGAAAGGGGCAGTGTGATGGGGTGGACTAGGCCCAGAGGCTCCCTACTGGAGACCTCAGGGTCCTGCCACACCAATCACAGTGGAGCTAAGTCCTCCAAGCAGCCTAGAGTGGCTGCTGGGAGTGGCTAGCTAGGGCCCAGGAGGGCTATATAAAAAGGAGCTGCAGTGCAGACCGGGCAGTTCCTTGCTGGAGCCAGAGGAGTATAGATGGTGCTCCTGGCTGGCCAAAGGGAACTGCAGCACCATGGACAGATCAATGCTGGCAGGGAATGGGGGAGCAAGAAAGAGCTCCAGGCTGGGTGCTGGGCCTAAACATAGAAGAGCCCTGAGGTAAAGGTGAAGCATTGGTGAAGGTGCTGGGGCCGCACGGATGTGGCCCCAGAAACTGAAAGCAGTTTCATTAAAGGGACACGGTGGTGTGTGGCTGCTGTTCTTAGGGTCCCTGGACTGCGACGCAGAGTAGTGGATAGGCCCAGCTCTCCCCCCACCCCCAGGCCACTGGGGAAGTGGCCTACAATCGGACAGTGATAAACCCCTAAAGGGGATCTGAACTGTTAAGAGGCCCACCTGGAAATCTTGGCCAGAACAGACCAAGAGGGCAAAACTATTGCCTCCAGGGAGAAAGCCCTGGGGGTACGGCTCAATGCCAGGGCCGGGACTGTTTATAGACTGCAGACACACCTGACCAGGGGGGCACTCGCAAGAGGTGGATACCATGCTGATACAGTCAGACACATGTCCTGATATCAGAGACTCAGCCAGGTATACTTCAGCATCTCCTTGCTCTCAAGGTGACTCTTCAGTCATGGTCCTTAATCAAAGGAACAAAAAGAGCTGGACCAATGCTATAGTCATAATAATTGCTAAAGGTATTGGCTGTTCCAGCTGTGAATTTTCCTTTGTTAGGTCTAGAAAAGAACCCAAGCCACTTTTTTGTGATGCTTTGAGCATTGTTGACATTCAAATGGCCACATAGCATTTTAGCACTCCTGCGGGCCCTACAATAAAAGAGTAGTCCAAAAGCACTACATGAAACTTTGCATCTTCATGCAAATACTTTCATTTTTTATTTGCAGAGTTCATATCAGGAACTTCACACTGACATTAAAAGAAAATGAAACTCAGTACATCTTGTGCAACTTCAATTTTATCAAAACTTGAAATTGGTCTAGGGTTATCAGAGGCTGGGCCTAAGCTTGCTTGAGGTTCATAAGCCTCAGTAAATGTTTTTCAAATGAGTCTCAAGTTGTAATGAAACCTAAAATCAACATTGTTTTCAGTATCAATGAGCTCTCACTGCAAGGAAGTTCCCTCCACTCGTTAAAATATTCTGCCTAAATTTCTCTCTGTTTTATACCCATTACACTTAATGATACTTCCTTGTACAACACTAGTTGCTCTTCATCCTTAGTGCTTACACCCCTCAAATATTTATGTTGGGTGGTTATCCTGTACCTCTAGGATATCACTTACTTAAGCTATATGCTGCACAATTAGCCTGTTTAATATTTCCTTATAAGTCGATCCCTCCAGCTCCAATTTCTTGTATTGCTCTTGCCTGAACTCCCTCCAGTTTGTCTTCATCTTTCTGCTGTTGAGGTTCCCAGAACAGAACACTGTATATCAGGAATTGTCTCACCAGAGCTGGTTTTCCTTTCCCTTTGGTTGATTGATAGATTAGATTTGTTTTGTTTTGTTTTTGGCAGGTGTGGGGGGTTGTTGTCATATTCCATTTCAAACATGATTGTCAATTCTGTAAACATTATTGGGAAAAAAAGTCCTAAGTGTCATAAATAGTCCCATTTGCAACTTTCATAGTAAAAAACACCTTGCCTGATAAATGGTTTCAGGTTTAGGCCCTTATACACTATATAATATGCATTTCGTTATTACTTCCTGTGTGTCTTCCTATTACTGTGTGTTTGGATTATCTTTAACAAATATATATATACATTTTCTAACCTCTATTGATGCCAGTTGTTTGTTTGTTTTGACTTGTGTTCATGTCACTTCTTAAACCGGTAACATCTAGGAACATCATTAACATGTTTCCCCCTATTATTATATCATGAGTTAAAATTTTAACAAGACTTGATGTCACGTAGAGCTCCGTGGCACCTAGAAGGTAGTTCTCTTTCCCCATTCCCAGTTTCATACACAGATTTTTATCTTTACTATTTGATACTGTATTAAAAGCAACAATATATGAGACCTCTCGAATATATTATTACATGGGTTACTGTAACAGTTGGATGAGGTAAAAAAACAGATTGATAATCTTAACTCAGGGTTTTCATGCGCATTTACATCAAACATTTTGATGTATATATTTTAACGCAGTTTTTAAAATTCTGTACTGTAAAACACAAAATTAACTCAAGTTAATTTCGTGCACCTTCACCTTATGCTGATTGGTGCAAATTAAATTTCATGTTAATCATTTCATGCAGTTTGCATACAGTGCAGAAGTTCATGCTTTCCATTAATACCCATAAAAATAGTTTAAAAATATTTGTGTAATGAATGAGCAGCACAAAGATGTATTGGAAATATTAGCAATATTACACTGTGGTGATACTAATGTCTCATAACACCAGAACTTCCAAACCTGGGTGCCTAAAGTTTGATAACTGCACCCTTGTACTTAAATAAAATAGGCCCCCTTTTTTCAAAGGTGTTAAATATCTACAGCTCCTGTTGATATCAGCAGAAGCAGCAGGTGGTCATCACTTTTTAATATCAAGCCTTCAATTTAGTTGCCTAAATATGAACTTTATCCACCCAGGTTTGAAACGGTATTTTTGTAAGACAAGGGGTTATTGCAAATATAGATGCTATTTATGTAAATGAGACTTTAAAAAATCTTAGAATTTGCTATGAGCCTTTGCTAGTATTTTAATGAAATCCTGCAACAATCATCTTATCACATGTGATGCACCAGAATTCATAATATTCTTACAACATAATATGCAGAACTGTGCAATATTCCAACTTTATCTGA
The DNA here is from genome assembly GCF_002925995.2 of Terrapene triunguis. NCBI lineage: Eukaryota > Metazoa > Chordata > Testudines > Emydidae > Terrapene > Terrapene triunguis. The sequence goes on from NW_020664446.1 coordinate 24,781,943, forward strand.
CACAAATGGTTAAATATGCTCTTCATTGTAATGGGATATTGTATAGTCAAAATTATGTGCAGTGACACTGCTGCCCAGAACAATGCTTTTATCACACTAAATGCAACAGCAACCACATACTATTTCAGTATCTTTGTATGCAGTATTACTATGCATTGTTCTTGCTAAGCAAAGGTTAATAGAAATCAACGGTGCAAGCATTGCATTCACTTTAATGAGACTTTGCTACTTATTAAAAACATTATGAATATTAAATACTTAGGATAACAAGGTTTATTATGCGGTAACGTGTTTTTTCTTATGGCACTGATAACTCAAACTTGAAGTGAATGCAATAGATATAAAGGTTTGTGTTGTATGCAATTTAAAAGTTTCAATATGCCACTAAGATATATTTTAGAGAAAGTTATGAAAACTAGCCGGCATTTATGCTTAGTAGCATTTTTTAATCTAAATACCTGGGGCCAGAGTCTTCACTGTACTCTAGCCTCACTGCACTATTCCAGCAGTGTAAAGTTACTGTAAAAGGACAGAAAAAGCCTCCAAGGAATTCCCAGTTGTAAGGGGGTTTCCCAGGCTGCTTCAAGCCAACAGCCTTTGGGGGCTGTTACGATCTTACACAATTTAAAGGAAACCTAAGGCTGATGTAAGTGGAGCCAGAGGCAGGCAGGCCTCTAGCCAAGGTTGGAGTATTGGTGCTTGGAAAGTGGCTTAAATACTCTCTCTGGTTGTGCAGTAAGAAGAAACATGGAGCAACACCAAATTTGGCCCATGGACATTAAGAAAATATTAGAGGACAAACCATTTTAAGGACTGTGTGCAAACATTTATTTTGTAATGTAAGGCATTTGGGACTGATTCATTGTACAAAAAATGCTTATGCCAAAAAACAAAAACAAAGGAGGGGAAAACATTTTTTCCTACTTCTCCTTGAAAATGAGTGATTTTTTTAATTTTGTTTTTTTGCTGTGACAAGGAAGAGGGTTGGGGGAAAATGAACTAATACTTTATTTCAATGATTAAAAATGTTTATCAATGGATAAACTCAAGTCCAGTTTCAGCTTGATGAAGTTGAAATAGAACCCTATTATGAAACATTAATACACTCCTCCCACCACCACAATCTTCATTTGATAGTCTGTAGTGCTGAAACTTAGCATCCCCTTACTAATGTCATGGGAAATGTTTGAGGAAAAACAGTTCTCTTGACCAAATACAGTGTATCTAGTGATTATCATATTTTCCCGTGATGACAACTGTAATCAAAGTCTGAACTAAAACTGACATTTGGAAAAAAATTTTTTTTAAATGACTGTAAACATACAGGTTGTTGACAACCAGATGAGAGCTCATATGCATAACTAGATGAAAAGTACTAGTTAATAGACTGCTTTACCTTAAAAATGTGTTATAATAAAGTAATACTAAGTAGACAAAGCAGATTTTCATACATGATTTTAAATTGAGTTAAATAAAGAGGAAATGAAGAGTTTGTGGCTAATGCAGCAGAAGGAGCTATTTGATTTCAAGTTTTAGGTCTGGCCAATCCATTATGTCAATCTAGGACTAAACAGGCTAAATAGACTAAATCTATGCAACAAAGATGGTACTGCTCCTATAGCTTCTGCACGCTGTTGAGCACAGGTAAAAGCTCACCAGTGCTGAGTGCTTAGATTTTGCTCAACACCTATACAGAGACCCTTCTGAATAGTGAGAAGGAATGTGCATGATTGCTTAGGAAACCAAATAAACATTTGTACCTGCGTCAGAATGAACACCAGTGAACTGGAAGTGGGAGAATGGGCATATGGAGGCACCGCAAACAGAGCACAGTGCTTCCAGCACAGTCCTGTACGTCCCTGTGATGTATTTAGCAGCCCTTTTTCATGATTTCAGGATATCCTGCTCCTGACTTTGAGTCCTGCTTCACCTGAATTATGCTAAGCATTGACTTCAGGAAACAATGAGTGCAGGAGTCCTGAGTCAGCTACAGAAACATTATTATTTATTATTTGTATTGTTGTAGCACCTAGGAGCTCCAGTCAGGGACTAGGACCACATTATGCTAGGTGCTGTACAAACCGAACAAAAAGAGACAGTTCCTGCGCTCAAGCACCTTGCAGTCTAAGAATAAGACAACACAGCAGGTGGATACAGACAATAGATGGGGCAGTATGAGGAAACAATGAGACAATGTCGATCAGCATGACAGGCAGTGGTCTTAGTTTTTGATTGCTTCCGTGAAATGTTATTTCCCACAGCCAGTTGCTCAATGCCTCGTGGGCACCACACTCATGCTCAACATTACTGAATAGTGAGTAACAAAGTTGCATGCTCAGCAGCCCTACTGGTGTCTCATTGCTCACTGTTCTCTCTCAACCCTCATCTGGACACCTACAATATTGAACCCAAACTGTATAATTTGTATTAGTGAAACTGCTGGTTGTTACAGGAGTGTTAGCAACAATGCTATCTACAGGAGAATAGGGAATATTTGAAGAGGAAAACCGAAATAAGCAGTTTGGAGAAGTCCAATGTTTAAAACATTAAAAGAATACAACTTTCAGTAACAGTGGGTTTTGAGTGTCATGATCTTGATGTGTCAGGAGCCCTCTGGGGGATGAATAATCCAGAGGGAGGAGTTCAAAGCAAGCAAGCACTTTTAAGCTGCCACACAAATTCACTAAGAAAGTGATGGACTCTGCTGTAGGGAGATCTGACTCTTCTGTATTTCAGACTCCACTGTATAGTAGTATAGGAACTGTAAAAAGAAGAAACAGGAAGAAAGAAGGGGTGTTACATTGATATAATATGTAAATTGTACAATTATAATGAACGAGAAGTTAATTTTAGAAATACTGCTTCACACTTTCTGTAGACCACTATTTTGCTATGTTAACTTGTCAGCAAAGTGTAGCTTATTTGATCCTCATTTTCTATGGTCTATTTGAGTAAACATAAACATTTTGCGAACTCTTCTTTTATTTTGTAAACTCGTAGTAATGGACTTGTAATCTTAAATTGTTAACAAGGAAGAGCCCAGTACTGTATAGCTTAATGATTTGTTTGTTCAGGGAGAAGTTTTCAAAGGAACCTAACAGAGTTGGGTGCCTGATTCACTGGGATTTGGTCTAATTGATTTAGAGAAGCTGTACCATACTTGAATTATGTTCTAAGATAGGTCAATGCTGAAGAACAGAAGCTAGAGAAGTCTTTGGACATTCTTTATTCTGTGGCTGCTGGAGAGCTTTCCATTCTATCAGCTCTGACCAAAATCTTGTTAAAGTATCTTCTGATTTCCTGAAGATGAGCATTCTGGATTTCTGGTGCTCTGATGTTATTTTTCAGCTTGGCTATAGATTTGTGAAATATATCTGATATGTAATGACAAATTGCCATAACATTCTGCCTCTGAACATAGGTATAGTTTGACTTTTATATTTTGGGGGGAGAGGTGTCTTATTGTCCCAGCAATGGCTCGACATGCTGCTCTCAGCAGATGTCTCCCCACCAGCACCCACTTACTTTCTGCACCCCTGTGCAATAGGATAGGAACTCCCCCTCCCCCCCAACACACCCAACTCACCCATGCAGAGGGATCGGAGTCGTCATGCACCCCTCCAAGGGGATGAGAAGCCCCTGCATCTCTCTTTCCCAGAAAAAAGGGGGTTATAAACCTCTAATCCTCCATGAAAGTGTCTGGAGAGCTCCTGCATCATCATACAAAGGGGACAGGAAGCCCCCCCCCCATGTCCTGCCATCCCCATGCACAGGCAGGGAGAGCCCCCATTGCCACCCTTACTTCTGCCCTGCTGCTGGCGGCAGCACTGCCTTCAGAGCTGAGTGGCTGGAGAACGACAGCTGCAGGCCGGGGCGCTCATGTTGTTTTGAGAAAAAAAATTTAATCCTGCTCTTATCCTGCAATACCCACTGCCACTCCAACCCGGTCCCACATTGTTCCTTGAATTTTTATCCTGCTCCTGCTATTATGGCAGCAGTCCTGCGGGACCCATGGGATCCAAGTCCCGCTGCAGGGCTCTACCTCACATTACAAATTGCCTAGAAAATGTTCTTTTAATCCGAATTTTAAACTACTGGAAAAAATCGGCATATACCGTTTGGGGGAGCAGCGCCTCTACATACTGCCCCAATTTCTGCCCATGCCACAAGCCGAAACAAGTCTCCACCATATTATATGGATTCAGTCTTCCCTTTTGACTGGGACAGTGACTTTTTATATATATATATATATAACTACAGGTCAACATTCTACTAGTAGGCTGGCCATAATTAGAAGAGACCCTTACTTTGTCATCCTCTGATGTAAGGAGTTTTTTATATTCATGATGCAGAAATTCAAATGTTTCCTGTAATTCATGATGTTCTTATGCAAATTAGGAACATTTTCTGAACATATTAATCACAAAAACTTCCACAGTTTACCCCCAGAACATTTTCAGCTTGGTTTGCATAGTGGCAAGCAACATAGCACAAAGGTAATTTGGAATACAAGTCCCTCGTATTAGAATAAATAGGGTAGTGCTTTCTTCTGTTGTCCCAAATGATTTGTCTACTGCATAACTGGCCACATTCTCTTACTCTAGTCCTTTTTAGAATACTGGAGAGACTTTTGCTCTAATTATTTCTACTATTTTCTTAAGTCTTCATAAAATTCAAAGAGCAGTTATTGGTTTCTTTTGTTGGATCCATCAAATGCTGGAGTTTTGCTAAATAAGGAGCTAGAACATTTGTGCCCTCACATGCATATTTGTTTTGCCATAGATAAGCTTGAAAGCAACTGTGAAAAGGATTGGAATATAGCTGGATCTACTTGCCAACCATTATTTCACACTCAGTACAAATAGGAATGAGGATTGTAAATGCTATGCTATGTTTCTATATACTATATAGTAGCTTGTCCTCAAATTCTTAAGGGCAGAAGCACTGCTTAGAATTTCTGCAACACTGTCCTGTGGCCCGCTCCCTGGCATACCTACAACACCATGGTGTACAAGGGAGTCCTTTTCCTGCAGCTGAACATGGAGCTTTTAGGTGCCCCTCCATGCTGCGATCATATACAGAGGCTGATCCTGGGATGAGAATCTCACCCAAGGTTTTTAGGGTTTGAAAGGAAAAGATTTTGTAAAATCTTAGTAGAAGGAACAGGATTTGGTGAGACTCTGGATGTACTGGGAGAAGCTTTGGAGAAATTAGAAGACTTCAGAAGTTGTGAGCTTGGGTAATGGGAAGGATAAAGAAATTGTCCCTGGAGAAGAAGGAGAGAGGGAAGGATTTGGGAGAGAAGATAAATTCAGTTTTCACCATGTTGAGTTTTAGATGACGGCAGGATGTCCCGGAAGGGTACATCAGAGAAGCTATTGGATTTGCATGGCTTGATGGAGCAATGATAGAAAAAATAAAATACCGGGGAAGTTATCTTAAACATAGAAGTAGAAATCGTAGGTGTTGACAAGATTGCTCATGGATAGCGTATAAATGGAAAAATCAATGGAAGTGAAAAGGAAGAGGGCAAAGGGAGCATGCATCTCCTTTCCTTATCCATCCCTTCATGTGTGCTCTCCCTTGCAGGCGAAGATGGTAAGGTTTCCAGGAGGCTCGTTCTTAGACTGAGCAACTCCTACTGTTGGGTC
>NW_020664446.1:24792593-24807593 GCF_002925995.2 Terrapene triunguis
TTTTGATGTAGGTTTAAATTGCTAATCATGCAAAAAATCATGATGCTGATATGGTTTGAATTCACACATTATTTTTTTATTAAAAAGAATAAGAAAATAAGGACACGGTAGGAATTGTACAGGCAGATCGGTTACAGAATCATGCCCAGAAAGATTTGTTGTGGGTTTCTTGTGTTTTTTTTTTTTTTTAAATAGCCTTATATAGTATCACATGATTATATTATAATCCTGGGCCATGTCTCAAATATCCAGTACAAAACCTCCCATAATTATGCAGACTTTTTATTATTATTTATTTTTAATAATGCAAATAGGGAATTTTTTAAAAATTGAAGTGGGTAACCATTTGTCAATGAGGACTAAATTGGAAAATGTTTGACTAAGCAGAACACATGTGAGCAAGCAGACTTTATCAATAGTCTAGGAATAGGGGATATGTGTTCGGTGAAAGCTGTTGTATCACAGGCTGTATGCTGTATTTAAAAAACAAACAAAAAGTTAGACCTCAGCTACTGGTACTTTTTTCTGTAGCAGCCTTGGACTCTGGCTTTCCTACACAAAGTTTGTGAAGGAGCTATTAGCCATGGCAGAGGGGACATAGGACAGCTGGATTTAGACTGCTTTGCTTTGGCCCCAGTGGTCCAGAAGGGAGATAATAAGAGTTCCAGTACAGTGGGTAGAAAAGTGTGTTTGACAGCCAGGTGAGCTGCCTGTTTGCATACAGTCCCTAGGGTGCTTCAGACTCTCCTTGGAAGAGGAAGAAAGGGAGCAGAGCTGACCTCCAGAGAGAGGAAACGGGCCTGATGGGTTGATTCTCTAGTCCCTTATGTGCTACAAAAGAAGTCCAGAAGGGCAGAATGTAGAGTTAGAAACACTACTGAGGTGAAAAGAGGGTTTTTGTTTGCTTTTTCAAAGCAAACTACCTAGTTATTTAGATCAGAGAATCCCCCCAACACCTGGAAAAGTCAAATGAAGAGTGAGCATTATTTTCTAATTTTTTTAAAAAAGTGGAAGCATTTAGTAAGGGGGCAGGAGTGGAAATGGGGGCTCAGACTGATAGTAGCGGGTCACTTTGCCAAATCAGGGATCAGAATACCAGATTCTTTATCTGACAAGAGGAGGGAACCCTCTAAAAATGACACTTTCCGCTTGGATGGGGTGCTTCATGCCTCCAAGGTAGACTGTTTAAAGTAAAGCCACAAAGCAAACCTTCTGGCAGATTTAAATGGATGCATCTTTATCCCCTCTTCTGATTAAGAGTTAGTAAACTTACATTGATCCATACTCATGTGTTTCTAATCATCTGTGGATAATGCAGTTGATATGGCCCGGCTGTGGGGAAATAGAGACCACTTAACAAAGAAAGTCTGTTTTAAGATTGTTACTTTGCTTTCTAGAGTTTTTATGTACTGTATGTATTTTAAGGTGGAAGGAATGTATCTCATTGACAATCAGCTCTATGATCTGTGCTTTTTTGGAAGCATGTGTGTTTGTTCTGTAGTGCCCAAATGTGTGCTTGGTGCTTCAAGGAGGTGTAGAAAGCTATGATCCCTGCCCCAGAGAGAATACTAAATTTTGCATGCAACATAACTGAAAGTGAGAAAAGCAGAGGGAGAAGGACAAGGAAACAGCAGTATATTCATTTTAGTTATTAAATAAACAAAGAAGGCCAAATTCTGTCCATTTGCATTTTCCTTTCAAGTCAATGAGACTTGACCATGCAAGTACAAAGTGACAAAATATTCTTCTTGTAGGGTGACTGTACACATCCCTCGGGGATCAGCTCTGGATCCATTTCTGTTCAATATGTTCAACAATGTTTTAGATAATGGCAGAGAGAGTCCACTTATAACGTTTGCTCACGATACCAATCTGGGAGGGTTGCAAGTACTTTGGAGGATAGAATTAAAATTCAAAACGATCTGGGCAAACTGGAGAAATGGTCTCAAGAAAATAGGATGAAATTCAATAAGGACAAATGCTAAGTACTCCACTTAGGAAGCAACAATTAATTGGATGCATACAAAATGAGAAATTACTGACTAGGAAGGAGTACTGTACAAAGGGATCTGGGGGTCATAGTGGATCAGAAGCTAAATATGAGTCAACAGTGTAACACTGTTGCAAAAAAAAGTGAACATCATTCTGGGATATATTAGCAGGAGTGTTGTAAACAAAACACGAGAAGTAATTCTTCCTCTCTACTCCGCACTGATTAGGCCTCAGCTAGAGTATTGTGTCCAGTTCTGGGCACCATATTTCAGGAAAGATGCAGACAAATTGGAGAAAATCCAGAGAAGAGCAACAAAAATGATTAAAGGTTTAGAAAACATGACCTATGAGGGAAGATTGAAAAAACTGGGTTTGTTTAGTCTGGAGAAGAGAAGACTGAAAGGGAACATAACCGTTTTCAAGTACATAAAAGGTTGTTACACAGAGGAGGGAGAAAAATTGTTCTCTTTAACTTCTGAGGATAGGACAAGAAGCAATGGGCTTAAATTGCAGCAAGGGCAGTTTAGGCTGGACATTAGGAAAAACTTCCCTACTATCAAGGTAGTTAAGCACTTTAATAAATTGCCTAGGGAGTTTATGGAATCTCCATCATTGGGGATTTTTAAGAGCAGGTTAGACAAACACCTGTCAGGGATGCTCTAGAAATTCTTAGTCCTGCCATAAGTGCAGAGGACTGGACTAGAAGACTGTTGAGGTCCCTTCCAGTCCTACAATTCTACGATTGCAGCACACAGGAGGGAGTCCCAGTCAGTCTCCCTTCTCCATCCCCTATTTAAGAGAGAAAAATCATGGCTTGGATTTGAGTAGATGTGGCCTTCATGGAGGCATGACACTCTATACCTCGGGGGAGTGCCCTGTAACCACATATTCCTCATCTATATATGATTGCTATATTGCATATAGAGCATTCTATGTGAGGTATCAGGGGAAAGGTTATGATCTGCTGAAAACCCACTGTTCCATCTAAATATATATATCATTAATGCATATGAAGTTATGATAATGTGTTGTGTGGTTGTCACTAAAATATGCTGTGAGTTGAGGAGTCACCCAGATATTAGATCCCCAGAGACGAGGACAAGGGAGCTAACCAACGCCTGGGCGGGTGTCAAACAACAATCACCAGCCATTGTCCAGCAGAGGAGTTACAATTCAATGACTCACTCACAGGAGACACACCAGGATATTGCTTCACCCTGGGACTCAGCAGTGCTCACCAGACATGCCTGGACTTGTGTTCTCGAAGCACATGGACTAAGGGTATAAAACAGAACAGAGTGGCCCCATGCTTGGCCTTTTTCTCCTCTTCTCTCCCTCCACCCCCCCCAACCTATGCTGCAAGCAACAAAGATACTCAGAAGACTGAAGACTCCAACAGAGGAGACTGGCCCAGGTTTCTAGGGTGAAACCTGTGTACTATGAACTGCAATATCCAGTGGGGTAAGAAAAACTGCTTAATCTAGATGTTGCCCAGTCTAATATAGTTGAGAGTTTAGACTGCATGCTTATATTTTATTTTATTTTGGTAACCACTCCGATTTTTTGCCTATCACTTATAATCACTTAAAATCTATCTTTTGTCATCAATAAACATGTTTTATTGTTTACCGGTGAGTTTGCCTGAAGTGCTTCGTAAATCTGCTCAGGTTTACAAAGGCTGGTGTACTGTATATCCACTTTCTGTTGATGAAGTGGTGAACCAATTAATAAACTTGCATTGGTCAAGAAAGGGTCTTGAGCAGCGCAAGACAGTATATTCCTAGGGTACAAGGCTGGGACCTGGGGGGATTTGGCTGGTGCCTTTCTCTGAGATTCATGAGTAGCTCTGGGGAGCATTCATGCAATCTAGCTGGGTGTAGGGCTCCGCGTGCGGTTGTACTTAGTGGTAACAGCACCTGAGGGAGCTACTGCTTGCCACTGGTAAGGCATTGTAAGAGACAACCCAGAATAGGGAGTAAAGGGGACACTGCGGTCCCACAGTCCCAGTTTGCGCCCCGGGGGTCCTGTCACAGGAAGTAGTAAATGATGCCAGAGGGGGACTAGACAACCTGATTTTGTTATATTGAACATAAGTTCCTTTTGGGTTGACAGGATACCATGTAAGTAAAATGCTTAATTATAGGAGGAGTTACATGATGTTACATTTCCTTCAGAGAAGGAGAGAAGCATTTTTCAATTCTACCAGATAGAGTAGAGGCTATCCCCTCTGAATACGATATCACTTCTTTCTGTGATTTGCTGCATATGTGATTAATGTGAGTTTACTGTTCATTCACTGTATGATATAAATAGAGCTGTAGCCCCTTTCTTTCCAGTGTAGGTATATTGCTGATTAATTATGTTGTAAGGGGAAGAGGAGGGGAGGTAAAAGAATGGTGTGTCTATCATTCCTTATTATATAATATCACAAACCTGTCAAGATTAGTGCATTTGTTTTTCACTGCTTTTGCTGATTTCATAATAAAGAAGATGAAATTAGAATCTTTAAGTAATTGAGCATGGTGTACTTGTCATAAAGTTGAAAAATATTTCAACTAGGAAAAGGAAGGAGGAAGCCTTAAGTAGACGAGTCATATTGTATCAAGAAGAAAGCAAATCATATTTTATCATCAGTATTAAGCAGAAACTAAGAGAGGACAAGAAGGGAGGAATAAACATAGAACTGGAAGACAAGTGGAAATTCAGACAAAAGTAGTATAATTTGAGGGGACATTTGAATGAAAATGAGGATAGTGTGTTCACTGGCAAAGGGTGGTTGTTCCAAATATGTAAGGAGCAGCAGATGAGGATGTGCATCAGAGGAGGAGATGAGAACAGCAATTGAACAGGAAATTTGTGTAGATCAAGAGGGCCAGGTGGGGAATGTACATAGATAAGATATAAGCAGAGCAGTGTTGTGCAGAGGCTTGAGTCAGGAAGAGGCATTTGAGGTTATGCAAGGTTTTCTAAGTGTGTTGAAGACTTTTTGTTTTAATTTAAAGGAGCAGTAATTGTGGTGGGATTTTATTCTCTTCTTGCCAGACCCTAGTCTATGACAATGTTCTGCCTTAGCGGTGTATATTCTTATCCATATATTCTCCATGCTGAAAAGCAATATATAGGACAGATGAATAATCTCACTGGACATTTTTATGTTTATTATGTTCAGTTCATTTTTCCATCACTGATTTTCTTTTGTTGTGCTTTATATAAATCCATCTCACACTACATTGCATATAGAAACTTAATTGTATATCAGACTTCATTGATAAATACACACGTTGCTAGGTAAAGCTGAAGGAAACAAGTGACATTAATCACAGTAATTCATAACTATAAACCCCGTTTTGCTTAAGTTATGTGGGATAAAACAATTGCAGTTGTAATTCTCATTTGCCCTCCCATGAAATCTATTTTCTCCCCTTCTCCTTCTCCACTCTAGCAAGTGTAATATATATATATTACACACTGCTAGTACTATAGATTTTTTGGAGCTTTGCAAATCAATTACTACTTTTCCTATTTAATATGTGTCTAGACTCATATAATACAAAATACTACTGCTTAATGATAGTCATCCTTCAACTGGGTTTTAAACAACAGCAACAAAAAAGCTGCCACATGGTTTCTGTAGTTAATTTTAATATGAACATTCTGTCCAGATGACTTCAAAATAGATCTCTTCATACTATTAACACAGACTAAGTAGTTTTTGTAAAAGGTAGAAAAGCTACTAGTAATCTCTCTAGATCCTGTAGAATGTATGTTGTTAAATATAGCAAATTGATTGTTTCACTGAGTATAGAGAAGGCATTTGACTGTGTAGAGTGGACATTTTGTTTTCACAATACTAGAAAACGTGGCCTAGAGACAAAATGCTTCATACACTCTATATGGTTCTACAAGTCACACTCCTTAATAATGTAATAAATTACATTTTCTCCTCCACTCAGTTTAACTACTGGTATTTAACAAAGATGCCCACACTTTCTGCTTCTGTTTGATACACAATTAGAAATCCTGATAGCCCTCAGTGGATCACTTTACTTCATCAATAGAATCAAAACATGGACTAAAGAATATAAAACAGCATTTTGTGATGATTTACCTTTGTCACACATCCATCCCAGTCACTTCCCACATTGATAGATCTAATCAATTGAGATTGTACTTGGAATATAAAATTAATTTAACAAATCATAGGTTTAGCTTATGGAGGAATAGAATACAAAATGATGTGTCTCTCCCCCCCCCCCACTCTTGCACACACATCCCCCAAATTGAGCTACACCGAAACATAGCTTGGTGACAGCTCAGGATCTGGGCCCAGAATTCTACCTGTTTCAAAATGGAGGAATGTTTTGTGGATACATTTTATCTAGCCAATTAATTTTTGTTCTGCTCATCATGTACAATCAAAGATTAGTTACTATCCTCTCATGCAGTGTAGTTCACAAATATGGAGATACAGAATATTTTAGTTTAGATTTTTATGTATTATGGCAATCCACATGATTTAATAATCTGTCTCACTATGGAAATATGAAATTGAGTTTATAAGGAATGAATGTGGAAGGGCTTGTCAAATCAGTGCATACCCTTGATCAAAAATTGCAAAAAGATGTGACTGTATCAATAACACAAGACACTACATGCTCACAGAAATATTTGAAATAAACTCTTTTATAGCAAACATCTTCAGCTGACATAGGTAATTACACTTTCCATGTATTTTTTCCACTGAGTTACACTGTGAGTAAATGTCCAAATTCTGTTCTCCATGCCTTCATGCAATACATCATAAATTTCACTTTTTTCCAGTTAGAACTTGGTTCCTAGGGTTTTCTTCCAGGATTTCCTCTGTTGTCTAACTCCCTTAGTTTTCTCTTCCTAAGAGCCATTCCCACTTTCCTTTTATCCCATGTCATCAACTCCACTTACCACAAAGAGTCCACAGAAATTCAGCAGTTTTATACAGGGTCTTTACTCCTGCTTAGAGGGTAGGTTAACAGAAGAGCCTTTCCACTCTGATAGGAGCAAAATACTGCTGCTGACAGAAGAGCCACAAGAAAGTTAAAAGGCAGCAGAGCTGGTAGAGTCCCATTGTGTGGAGAATTCCAGCTATTAAAACCCTGCTCGGGGAACTGTGCTGCCCACACATTGTGCAGAGGGCTGCTCTATATCATTAGTCTCCAAACCCATTGCATAGAGGCTGTGGAGATGGAGCAAGGGCCTGGCCAATGAATCTGATGGGAGAGCATAAGAGGCCCTCCACTCTTTTAAAACCTGTTTGGTTGGGAGGGGGACTGTGTATGTGGGTCAGGATTTAGCCCCTGAAAAATTGACCCAAACCAGACCCTACTATCCAACTTCAGAAAACTCCTATCAGAAAACAAACTTTGTGCCTCAGGTCCATCTCGTGTTCTCTTTAGCTTCATAAGCTGAATTGACTGGGGAAAAATTGTACCCCGGCAAGAAGCCCCAAGTAAATCAGCTTTATGTCTGGTAATCTATGCAAGGTTAGAATGACTGGAGTTTTATCCCCAGTGTGGGACAGCCATTCCACAACTGCTACTGTAGTGTTTAAGCTTTAATAGTGGTTATTGTCTATTATGTGTTAGTGGAGGCTTTGGCCAGTTTACCCATTAACCATTTCCCTGCCCTTTCTAAACCGTTCTCAATCCCACATTGGTAATAATAAGCAGAGGGCCTCTGCAGATTCTCTATGCCCTCCTTCCCCCACTATTTTTTATTTATTGGATTTTGCGCACCCTTTTGAGAGCAGTTGGAAGCAAGTGTTCTCTTGGAAATGTTTGCAAGGTGCTTTGAATTCTTATGGGGAAAGTTCTATATAAATATAAGACCATATTATTTCACTTTGAGGTATTGAGTTGCAGGAAAGTATTACCAAGTAGTGCTACTGAGAACATAGATGTGCATATGTAATTGTCAGTACATGAGCAAGAAGGAATTCTTTGTCAACAATTGATTTTTGAGCCTATTTGCATTCTCATATAGCACTTGTCCAGAGTACCATAAACAAACAGACATTATGAACACATAGAACCACAATGATTTTTAAATTAAAAACACTTTGTACAGATTGATTCTTACTCTGACTTAAACTGGAAAATTATGTATGATCCATAACTTTGCATGCTACATCAATTTGCATGGAAAACAGGAAATGTTGAGATATGTAGTAAGTGAGCTGTCATATCAAAAGTACTATGCAAAGTGTTCATAATGGTAGGGTAGATGAAAATATTAAACGGCCTACTAGACTGACTGAGCATCTAAATAGCCTGCAGTTTCAGAATATATATCTGCAGTGGAACTAATTATAGTCATTTGCTCGTGACTGAGATTGTAAAATATTCATTTTTACTACAGCAGGATACTGTCCATTGTAAATGCAGGATTGTGGTCGATACACAGTGTTCAATACATTTTATGGTAACGTGCCAGGTTTTTTCCCCGCCTAGAAATGGCCAGTGGCACATTACTACTGGCTTATGCTTGCTAATGTTTATTTTTAGCTTGTATTAAAGCTACCAGATTAGGTGAAGAACTGCACTTATGTCTACTGTGTCCACTAGCAATGCTAGTTCAGGGAAATATATTTATAATTTCTCACAACAGATGCAAATCTTTGATCATTTTTATATTTTAAAAGAGTACAAAATTGTTATTTGACTTTGTATCTTTGGTACTTCATAACAAAAATTCTGAGGGTTTTGAAAGGGTTCTTGCTGTTTCCATCTGTACAAAGCTTATATTATGTTATATTAGCTTTATAAATTTAACTATCAACAGACACTGCTGAAGCATTCTACACTTTGGTTTATTTATATGGCTTCCCTTGAGTCAAAAATATCTGTGTGTATATAAATATGCATGTGTGATAGATAGACAAATACGTATAGTGTTTGTCATCAGGATTTTTTTTGGGGGGGGGTAATTCTATCTGATTTAGCCAATGGGATGGCTCAGCTAGAGGGTGAATTTATACAGTCGCACTGGATATACGGGAATTCATTTTTTTATAGCACTGAAATTAAGAGCGTTTCTAGACAGTGATGCAGCAGACAGGGATGATTCCTACAGGTGATTGCCTCTGAGCTTTGAAGAATTTTTTTATAGCAAGCATATGCCATTGACCTCCTCTGAACAAAGATTTCTCTCGTGGTGACCCTTGAAGTGGTAGATACATTGTATCTGCTATGAAGGTGCTAATTCAGCAAAAGCAAAATATGGGGATCACCAAAGAGAATTAAAACTATGAAACACAACAACAGAAACAGAGCTTGTGATTTTTTTAAAATCTGAATTCAGTGATACAATTGAGACATTTTCAAATCAGTGTATAACTCCCATTAACTCACTGGAATTTGTTCATTTACCCCTTAATATATCTTTTAAAAAAATATAAGGGAAATCGACATTTTTGTGAAAAATATCTTATCTTGTGTACTTGTGGCATTTTGTTTGTGTGCTGTCGGAAACTGTTTTCAAGAATGCAAGTTCTGTTGATGGGAAATAAAATGAATTCCATATTGCAATGTCATGCTTTATGTATTAGGCTGAATTACTCATTATGTTCCCATCACTGTTAACAAATATTATAAAGCCTACATGTAACCTGACTCTGCACTCTTTCAGTGTTTTAATCTTATTGTGCCTTTCATGGAAAATGTGCCCTGTAGATGACTGCAAATTGTCATTTTTAGGGTTTCCCAAATATTTCTTATGCGTAGCTTGAGTTGTTTCTTTAAATTCTAACTGTCTGTGATATGGGCACTATTAATTTTTTTTAATACATTTGCTTGGATTTTGTGGTTATAACAAGAAAAATCCTTAGCTTTGATGATTTCATGTTCTTATTTAAGAAAATACTCAAGCGTAGCTGTCTCAAGTGCCTGGTTTATTTTCCAAATGCATTTGCTGGGTGATAGAACAGATCTTGCCATATATTGGCAGCATTATGGAGTTAGATTCTTGGCTGAACTCTCTGGAGATCACAAACGATCACACTCGTTCATGGTAAAATAACTAAAAGTAACACATACTGCAGATTAGTTCCAAGGCCACTAGCATTATTTATTTAACAATGAATGAGTATATAACAACTATTAAAAATCTGGCTCTGCTTGCTTAACACAGAGCTGCCATCCAACCTGATTTGGAAGACTATTAAACCTCAAAAAGATATGTTCAAATAAACAGAAGTACGAATATTCCACGTTAGAGCTAACATTTTATTTTAAAGTCACCTTTTTGTAGATAGCTAAGAGAGTACAGATGGCCTTTAAACTCACTCAGAGTTTTTAGGCATAAGCAATATTCAAGGTGGAGACAGAAGCCCCAACCTAGATAATTTTGCTTTTGTTTTATGTCATTTGTTTTTTACATTTAATATTGTTAAATCGAAATACAAATTACAAAGATTTAAAAACACCTCCAGGCCTCTTTAAAGACAGAGAGAGAAAAAAATATGGACCTTGCCCTAGAGAATTTATGATCTACTTTTTTTGTGGCTATATGTAACTTTTTGTCTAAATTCCAGGAGAGGTAGTTTGATTTTTGTTGCTCCTCCTATGCAGTTCAACAACCATTGCCCATTTCTTTGAGGATGGGGAATGTATTCTTTTAGATACTAACATACCTCACTGGATTAGGCTTTAATCTCCTCTGATGGCCAAAACTACAGCATCCAAAAATACTTCTGTTAGCTTCCTGTTTTCTCTCCCACGGTTTCATTTCTGAACTCTACCAAATACAATCACATTTCTTTTTAACATACCTTTTAATAAATACTTCTTTACATTTCTGCCATCCCCATAACTTTATAAATCCTACTTTTATTTTTAGTCTACCGTCACCATAGAAACCTTCTTTGTGACTTAGTGTTTCATATTTGGGCAGAAAGCCATGTTTTCAAACAACCTTTACTTGTCATCAAGCATATGCAGAATAAGGGGAAAGACAAGATATCAGGCTTTACAACTTTTACATACATAAATCAGAATATGAAATATATTTTATAGCATTAACGATAGCTCTATATTGCAGAGGTTGTCTTTATATTATATGTGTACACCATGCCTACTTAGCATAATGGGGTCCTGACTATGGATTGGTGAATTTTAGGCACTACTGAAATAGAAATAATAAATTAATAAAATCTGATTAATGATCAGAGTAAATTATACTGTTTATTTTTGGATCAGTTGGATGTCATGTCACAACTTTAGAGGTGTATAGTAGTTATTTGGAGTTAGGAGGGTTCGCTTTTTCCCAGATCCAGATACAATATTGTGGAAAGGGTTCATTTTACAGCATTATATAGCAACTGCACTCAAGCCAATATGGTGGTAAGGGAAAAAATACTTCCCAGTCCCCCTAAAAAAGGGGCAGCCAGCGTAATGCCCACAGAAGGTCTTGACCAAACCTGGTATTTTACCACCTACATGGGAGGGAGAGTGAGCCCTGCTTCAGCCTTCTCCGTGTAAAAGGGAGGCTTCTGGCGCAGAGCTGCCCTTTTTAAACCCTGCATTTCTAGGGGATGAGTCAGCGACCATGCTGACCCCACCTCCATTCAACCATGTAAAAAACATTCACAGGGTGAGTATGAACAGATTCATTTACTTCTACAGGTATTTAAAAACAAAAACAAATGCTAAGTTTCTAGCCCTAGTTATGAAGAAAACTGTAAAAATATGAAGCCAGTGTGCTCCACTGACAATTCAGTAGCAGATAAAGTGTAGAAACTGTTCCCCTCTAGGAGGCTGAGGCCTGGCCCATTGTCGTTTTGGGGTTGGGGTTTTTGGGCTGGGGAGAGGTTTTGTTTGTTTTGTTTTGTTTTGTTTTCCTGCCAGATTCCATTGTCCTGTGGGAAGTATGTTTTGAGTAAGGGCCCAGTCCTGCTCCCACTGGAATTTCAATGAGGTTTACTAGTTGCAGGATTGAGAAACTCCATACAAAGTTGGTACTAGGCTACTAATACTCCATCGTATCTGATTTGACTCTTGCACTTTCTCTGACACACGCGTCACATGCTCACCAATTTATCCAAATTCTATTATTCCACAGATTCTGAGTCAGCTCCAGTTTAGATGCTCCAGGGCAGCAGCTTCCACTATTAATAGGCTACTAGTTTTTGTTGTTTTTTTAATATAAGTTTAGCATATTTTGTTGTATGTTAGTCAGTGTGAAGTTCTTGCTCCTTTTCAACTATATGTCCTAATATTTTCAAAACCCCATCTTCAGAAACATATGTTGAATGTAGGAACATCTGGTTGGCTAAGTTCAACGGTAGATGTCTGTGTTATCAGTTTATTCCTTCAGAAGGAAACGTGGACAGTTGTTACAACAGGGGATTGGAGAGACCATGGGGATAATAATAAGAAAATCTTATTCGGTTCATGGGAATGTCTAGTGAGAGAGAAGAACAAACACAAGTTGGACCTTATGGTCAAGCAGAACTTTATTTAAAAATATTCCATTGTGGAAGCATTCCTCATTCAGAAGATCTTCAGCATACATTCAGGAAAAGTTGGTGTCATTCACTTGCACACTTACCATGCTACTTTCATTGGGACTTTCTTGTGTATATGAAAGCCTAGAGAAAAAAATGCTTAAAAGCTAAATGTGAAGCTTTTCTATATAAGGCATTCATATTATTAAAAATAGAAAATAAAGTTTGAATAAAAGATAATCACTTTAATAACAAAAATCACTTTTAGCTTGATTAGAATTAACTTGAAAAATACACTGACAGTAGAGCTAGGTCTATCAATAAATTTCCTTTCTGCAGTGAGAACATCCAACAAAATGAAATGTTTTTCTGCTGCAAGAAAACATTTAAATAAATAAAGGTTAGGTTGTCCTCTGCTTCTATAGGCAGATGTTTGAAAACCTGGTGGATCCAGGGTGGGGCTATGGAAGGTGGGAGGGTTGTGGAGAAGACAGTATACCTTCTGTTTCAAGTGATAATAATTTCTTACTCTAGCACCCATTTGCCTCAGCTGTTGTTTTTCAGAGGTACAGACAGTGGTAACCTGCACAGTCATTGGCTCCCTAATTCAAGAGTAAAGCAGGCTTTAAATTCACAGCATTTGGATCCCATTGTGATCTAAAACAAATCTAAAACAGAACTGAAACTGAGGTCCTCTTGAAAACAAAACTTAATCTGTTTGTATACTACACTGTGCCTCATATCCCACAAATAGCGCACAGTTCCAACAAAATGCCTGTATGAGGCTTCATGCTGTAAGGCTATTAAAGTGGCTGTTTCTTAGCTGTTGCACTGTTAAAAATATTAACTTGCAGGTCTAGAGAACCAGCAAAAACACTTCTCTACAGTCAAAACTGTGGTTCAGTTCACCAGTGCTAATGCTAGTGACTCAGTCTTTTGCTTAGGATGGGGGTGGAGGAATTGGAACACTGTCAGAATCACTGAGAGTCAAACAGGAATTCTTGTGCAGTGAGTTTCCAGATTTGATAACCACAAGGAAGGAAGGAGTGTGTTTTTCCTCATTGGTGGGGCATAGTTGTTGACCAAAAGAAGAGTGATAAATTTAGATTATTTTGGCTTCTGCAGGTCATTATTGGAATTATAGCAGCTCATTGCTAGGTCATAAAATTACTCTGACAGGTTATGAATACTGAAGCTACTCTAACTATCGTGGCCTACTCCATCATCCTCATTCATTATTGTCAAGAAGATATGCTTTTAGGCAGGCTGGGCATCAAATAAAAAAAAAGATAAAAGAAGAAACATCTTATTTTTTTAAAAATCATTTTGTGTGATAGGATAAAAGGGAAAATTAGGCTGTTCTAGAGGAAAGAAGTACAATTGATGGTTTTCTAGACATTTTATATTATTTATGTTTCAGTTATGCTAAGTAATTTCATTAATTGCTGTGCTTTTAAAGGTAGCCAGATACTTGTTCAAAAAGCAGTCATAGCTCATACAGATGAGAACTCGTCGATATTTTAATTATTGGTTGCACATAGACTATATAGCTATTGCATATACAGTACAATGTTGTAGATATACCTGTATATTTTGCTGTAAGTTTTCATATACATAAATCCATTGGTTACTCCATAATACTTAGTAATGTATTTTTTCTTCGTGTTTTAGTTACGTGCTCTTCCACCCTGGCAGTGAAGCTAGCACATGTCAGTTCTTATTAAGTAACATCAGAGGAAAATTCTTTAAAACATCAGGGAAAAATAGTTGACTAGAAAAACTAGGTTTCATTGAGGCATACTTAACCAAAATATAAACATATATAAAAATATAGATCACCATTTCCCAGTTTGGGACTGGTCATTTCTAAGTCATTTTATTAGGCTATGGTAAATAAACAGAGTAAGATTTAATAGCACAAAAATTAATGACATGGGACCTGCATAGGGGACTGGACAATCAAAATTAATTCTCGATTTGATCTAAAACACTTAAATCTTTAATTAGAAAACAATTAGGTAATGAAAATGAGCTAGTTGCTCTACTGTGATATTGTTTTGTATTGCAAGTTGACCTAGCCTTTAGGGCTGTAACCTTTGTATAACTTATTGATTGGTGTCAGCAATTAGATATTGTATGACATGGACTTTTTTTTTTTGGTCTCCTTTTTAGTCTATATGAATAAAACTCACCTCTATGCACAGAGCCTCCACAAGGCTCTTTACATAAGTCTTCATGTGGCCACACGTCATGTACAGGTCCTGGGATGAATTACATACTATGGGTTTTCATTAATATGTTAAAATAATACATAATAATGCAGAACTAAGATGAACTGGAGTCTAGATAAACTGGTAGTTGAGAGGTGGTGTCTCTTAGACTTTCTTGAGTAAGTGGAACATTATTTCTTTGGATGTGTTTCAAAATAAATGAGAAAAAGTCAGTGGTAAAAATTAGATCCACCAATACATACAGGCTGTTCTTCATTTTCCATAACAGAACAAGTATTTTTATCTGTATTTTAGTTCTGA
>NW_020664446.1:24812593-24813608 GCF_002925995.2 Terrapene triunguis
ATAAGTGCACTGAGCAATTTAACTCTGGACTATGCAGCTTATTATAGTTTTGCAGCTTTAAATAAGCTTAATAAAGCTTTTGCAGCTTTGTCAATATATCTGCTCCAGAAAAAGAAACTTTCATGCACTCCTGGTGAAATATGCTGACTTTTTAAGCTTTGAAAGTAAAATACCTGTGGTTCAAGAAAATTACAAGTTCTGCTTTCAAAGCTATAGAACCCAAATAACTGCCGAGTTTTCTTTTCCTATTTTTTTTTTCAATAAGGGAAGTTAATCTAATATTGATACTGTGCAAGATGTGAAATGTTCTCAAAATGTATGAAATCCGAAGAAATTAAGATTTTACCTACCTGTTTTTCTTGTTAGATGTACACTTAGTAAATGCCATAAAATATATACCATGGGATGTGGAATGCTGATGAGTTACATTGCATTAGAAACACTAACTTTTAGAATTTCTTGAATGTTGAGCCCTTGATTTCACAGTCTTTGCTAATGTTAGATTTTAAATTTAGTTTCCCTTTAAAAGAAAGGAAAATTGTATTTCAACTCAACCAAATTAGCATATGCTAAAGTACATATTGCCTTGTCTACACAGAATTTAGAATGTCTTCATTAGAGCATGCTAGCTAACACATTCTAATCAAGACAAAGCCGTAGACCTATCCCTTGATAGTTCCGACGTAGGGACCTGCTCACCCATGGGGGGCAGGGAGGGAGCGCCATCCAGCCCAACTCCACCCCCAGCAGCAGCTCCGCTCCCCACCCCAGGCCATCTCCACTTCTAGCCCCAGCTTCTCCTCCATCCCCAATTCAGCCACCAGCTCCGCCTTCAGCCCAAGCTCCTCTGCAGAGCCAACTGTGCAGTAATGGGGGTGGGGGTGCGGACAGATTCCGTTGCTGGTAAGGGGTAGGGTTACCATCCGTCCGGGTTTTCCCGGACATGTCCGGGTTTTTCAGCCTTAAATGGCCGTCCGGGGGGGATTTCTAATTAAGTAGAAATGTCCGGGATTTC
>NW_020664446.1:24814008-24859008 GCF_002925995.2 Terrapene triunguis
GGGCAGGGACTTTGGGGAAGGGGTTGGAATGGGGGCGGAGAAGGGGTGGGGTGGGGGCGGGGCCGGGGAAGGGGCGGAGTTGGGGCAGGGCCGGGGGCGGGGCCAGGGCCCCGTGGAGTGTCCTCTTTTTTAAATGTTTGAATATGGTAACCCTAGTAAGGGGGGGCGTGACAGGAAAAGTTTGGGCATCGTTGCTCTCGACACAGACATTGCTCCCCAGCAAAGACAGTCCAGGAGCATGAAAATAATCTAGCAGGAATATGTGGCCTGGCTTTTTTGTACTAAAATAAACACTTTTATCTCTTTCTGCACATGTGTGTAACGTAACTAAATTTCTTCAGTTACGTAGCCTTTGATTGGGAAAGATGGAGGGTGGAACTAAGCAGAGTTTGATAACCCTGGACTGAAGACAATAGTTTCTGGGATAGTGGCCAATTACAGGGCGGAAGTAAGGGCTGAAATGTGAGGAGACAGGCAACTGCACAAGTCAAAAGAACTAAATATCACTTTAACTTAGTATTTTCAATGCCAGTGACAATATTTCTGATTAAAACAATTAAAGTTTTATTCAGTTTGTTTATTACAGTGTTAGTAATCTGGAAAAAGATTTATAGTAATAATTTTCATTTTTTTTCTACTGTTAAGTTTTTTTTTATTACTGTGCCTTTGCCAAAAAACACATTTTAAGAGCTTGGATTCAAAATTAAATATGACCTCAGTGCTTTAAAACACAATTACAATAACTATCCATTTAATAGTTCCTTAAGATTTTTTTTTACTATTGACATATGGTCAATATACTTGTGTCAGTTATTAAATACATTATTTTATGCTATGCTAGCCATGTAATATATTCCAGCTGCTGTAGTAAATATGCCCAAAGACAAGGTATGTTGAGGAAGTGTTACATAAACTGCTTCCTAGATTAAATTGCCACATTGTCTCATTTCACATGCCATACCTAGGCAAAGAGAAAAACCTGTCATACTTGATAACAGAGAAATGTGTATTATTTATATGGAACAGAATAAGCCAATTTTCAAGAAAGGCACTTACATGGCAAGGTTATTTATTAATGAGATAGTACACAAGTTAATGGAACTGCAACACAGATTCACCTAAAGCCCAGTGGAGAGCAGTCTCTAGGCACAATGCACATTTTTTTAAAAAAGATGCTACTGTACTTTAGAAAATATTTAGCCATCATATAAAATGCAATTACATAAATTATAATATTGCATCACCTCACAGGTATAGGTCCTAATCCAAGTAGCCACACTCGTACAACCATGTTGAGTCCTGTTAACTTCAGCGGCACTTAAGAGGCTGCCATTACAGTAGGATCAGGACCATAAACTGGAACTTTTATTGAATCCCAGATTACCTTCTCTGGTGACTTCCCATATACACTTTTAAGAGTGGATTTTTGTCCACAGGCTGGTGGAGGGTTTCATCCGACTCAGAGGAGGTACTGAATGCATCAGGTTGTACCATGATTCAAAAATAAATTGCAAATGGCATGAGCCATGAAAGCTGCTGTTCCCTAGACCTTTGGGTAAAGGAGAAGATATTCATATGACTCTATTCACAGATCCAAAAGAGCTCATAATTAGGAGTATGAGTACTGGTGCACCACTTTACCGCTTTTCCTGAACTACCTGGAGGATCTAACTAAGTTGTAGTGCAGTATTTTAGCAGAATTTCCGAATAGAGAACCATGTCTATATGACCATCATGAAGGGGAAAAGTTCACTTGAATTGGGGTGCAGGAGAGAAATATGAAGCTTTTAAAGTAGGGGAATAAATTAATGGAGTTTATAATGTTATATACATTTCCCTGGTCGGGGTGCTGGGACTGTTTGTATAGTGGGGGTACTGAGAGCCATCAAACCAAACTGTATATGATGGAAATCACTTCAAGCCGGGGGTACAGCAGCATCCTTAGTTCCAGCACCTATGTCCCTGGTATTCAACAGTTAGAAAATTTATCTTCTGCCATAGAAGTCATATGCTGCCAGTGCCTCATTATTTGCTTATATTTTTCAGTTTTCTCTTTTTTCATCAGTGGAATACAGGATAAATCTATCTTGCACCGGGTTCTGCCAGATTATCTGGTTTGGACAAAGTGCAGAAAGACTTGCCAAAATCTAGATAAAATCTCCCTGCTTTTTTCCCCCCTTCAATCCTTCTATTACGTCACTTTTACCTGTCCACCATACCCTCAGATTCCCTCCTCAAATCCAAATATGGCTCTCTTCTTAGAATGTTTCTGCATCCCAGCAGCTAGGGCAGCCTCCCTCTCAACTTTCCGTCTGTCTGGGACTTCCCACTTAGTTGAACTCCAGAGAGCATGTAAGATTTCAGAACTTCAGAGTCATACCATGCATACCAGAGCACAACTGTGCTGAAAAGTTTGAAGAGCTTGGGGCCCAGCAGACAGACTTTAAGGCCTGATGAGCCCTGCAGATTCCCCTGGGTACGGAGCTATAGGCAAGACTGATGAGGAAGGAATCAGGGCATGGGCTGGAAAACAGTTTGAAGGGATAGACTCATGAACAGGGGAGTTTGGCTGAAAAGGTTTGGTTAAAGTATGTCGCAGCCCTATGCTCTGTCATGGCGTCTGGATGGCCAGTTGTCGGTCAGAAGGTCACATGGGTGTCGTGTGCAGCACCTTGGTGCCGTGTGCAGCGCCTTGGTGTCGTGTGCAACACATTGGGGCCGTGTGACCATTCTCGAACCTTCCGCCTGGTCAATTGTGGGTCACATTGGTATCGAGTGCTACAATTCCGGCGTGCCGTGTGCATAAGCTTAGCGTGCCGGGTGCAGTATCTGTTTACGTAGAGGGCACCAGCTCGGAGCCTGGTTGGTGTAGGAGCGGGGAACCAATCAGATGCTAGCACATGCAAGGGTCTTCGAACAAAACTATGTCCCTTGCCTAAATCAGCAGGAGTGTCCGCGTGTTAGCTGGAAGGCCTGATCACCCTTTCAGCCAGGATCTCCTCCGGATTTAGCCGGCTCGTGTCGTGTCATCTCGGGTTACATCTCGTCATGTTCCTGGTGTCTGTACTGCTGGTCAGCTGCGCCTGGAGTGTGGTATGTACATATTAATTTTTGTAGATATTCTGTTTGTTAGGCCCTTTTTCTTTATTACTTGGTACCAAATCTCATGTATAGTGTATAGAGGACGAATTGTTACAGTTTACTCAGTTTTGTATGTTTGTTCTGGTTTTTCAGTAAATAGTTGGTTGTAAATTATCTGATTCCTTGTTGTTAAGTGTACATAGACTGTTTTATATTACTGCTCTGGTGATATTTTTGATTGGTTACTTGTTCCTATTTCAATTGAATTTGTATTGTTAGTTGGTAAAGGTGCTCCTCCCCAGCCCAAGTTGTAATTCATGCCCCACTAATAAACGGCCACCTGTTTTTGAATTACAATCTGCCTCTGTCTCAATTTTCCTCTTCCACTCGAATCCTCATTCAAACCTGTATTGGTCTCGGACAAAGTATACCTAAATACCCAGTCTTTTGGAGGCCCCTTTTGGCATTGGAATTTACAGAATCTTATTTTAATGATAACTGTAAATGTTTTATAAAACAATGCCTTTATTGGTTTTGTCGACGCACCCTACTGTTTTCAATACAGTGCTTAGTAACTGGAAGAAAAGTGGAGCTTTTCTGTCAGCCTAAGTAAGATGTAAATAACATATACAGTACACTTAGGTGATCTGGTGGCCTACTGTGCTGCCATGCAGGGAATTGAAGTTGAGGATCTCAGTTGGCATAAGCTGGAAGCACTGAAGGCAGCATGTTTCACAGTCTTATGTCACTCCCCAGCAAATCCCTCTGGCTGACTGAAGGAGTTCACCGCTTTCAAAGAGCTTCCTGAATGAGGACTGCAATACGCTTACTCAAATGCTGGTTTGTATGCTCAAATTCCCCCACATATGTAGATGCAATTGAGCCATATACAAGAACAGTGAATGGTTTTGCACATGAAATAGTGAGGGTGCAGTTACACGGACCCTTGGAAAATACACAGGTCCACAGATTTGCAGGGTGTTCAAAGACTACAAATAAATGCTTTGCAGCTTGTTATTCCTACCTATGCTAACTTATGTTGAACCGCAGACTTCTGTGATGTGTATTTGAGGAATAAATGGTAGGCTGCAGAGTGCATTTTTCAGTCGGTATTAACATTTTGGGGAAACAGCAGTCCTGGCAACATCTAGTGAGTTGCAAATGTAATTGAAGGATCGAGAAAGATTGAACGTTCTGTAGAAATGTATCGAGATTATAAAAAAAAAAAAAAACCTACTAACTTACTAATTGAAAGTAACCTTTTGAAGAGCCTTCTGAGATGTCTGTCCCCTCTAGTGTGATCTGGAATCCTTGGGTGATTATGCCTAAGGTCTTGGTCCTCCATGTAGAGCATATGGGAAGGTTAGAAAGTCATGGACAGCCCCATATCTGACCAACTCTTTGCTCAAACCATCAGGGTTTCTCCTAATCCTAGTCTAGACGCTGAAAATGAATGTGTCTTTGGCAAATGGTAGCTAAGGCATGTTAATTAACACATGTAGAACCCGGTGCAAACAAAGACTGTGGTATTTAAAAACACGTTAGTGGATTGTGGTCAATGCCTATTGTCAATTTTTTGCTTTATACTGACTCACTGAGCTTCTCAGCAGTATTCATATCTTAGGTTTGAGATCCCTTTTTGGGAGAGATGAGCTTGCTTCTCTCTGTCTGTGACTCCAGTATTACAGATGTCTAGCCACCTTTCTCCCTATACCCACTACAGAACTCTTAGGCTGCCACCAGCAGCTGACAAAGCAGTATGTCTGCTGTCTTGCAGCAAGTGCTGCCTCACCTCTCTTGGATGTTTCTGCTGGTCAATAGAAGCAGTTGGGGTGTCCCTTATTTGTTAAGAGGAAGAAGAGAAGAGTTGTGAGCGCCCCAAGGGCCTCCTTAAAAAGATTTTTTTAAGGAGGCCCACATCCTGATCCCTTCACACCCTTTAAGTCCGGTTGAATCAGTGTGATCAATCGTGTGAATAAGTATAGTGGGATTTAGCCCTTAATCACTATTCCTTTTTTTTTTTTAATTAAAACCAAAGTTTTTCTTTGACTCACCCTGACCTTCATGTTTTCTAAAAAGTGAGCTTAGTGATTCTAGCCACTCTTCACATGAACTCAGAATTTTGATAACGTCTTAATCCAGTTAGGATCTTCAAGCAATTTAAAATTAAAAATGAATATTTGGTTTCCTTTCTGATTTATTGTTTTTCTGATTAAAACTGCAGCACTCCGTAAGACCCGTGGGCAAGTTTGATTTCAAATAAATTATCGAGAAAAGTGGCACAATGGAGCTTTACCTAATGAGAAATTGGCATTCTCATAACTGTTGTCTTTTGCCATGTAAGTGGATGCCTGGCTGGTACACAATGAAAGGCTGCAGAAATCTAAAATGAACAGAAATTACAGAAAAAGGGTACCCTTGTATGAAGAAAGCAATTGCAAAACTTTGGATTTTTTCCAAGTCAGATATGGGGCTAGCTTCATTGCCTAAGGTTAGGTGTTAAGAAGCAGACCCAAATCACAGTGCTGGGCACACTGGTATGCTCCACTAGCTAGAAGGGGCTCAGAGCACTGCAGAGCTGATGCTTTTAACTAATAAGGCAAAAGCTGAACCTCATTTTGGTTTTTCAACAGCAACATCTGCCGCACATTCACGTGCCGCGTTGAGCTCAGCTGAATCCTTGTCGCTAAAAAGAGGCATGATTTAGCGGTGTGAGCACAAGACTGAGAGACGGAAACTCTTGAGGCCTAATCTTGGCTTTGATACTGACTCCTTTTGTGTTCCTGATCAAGTCACCTGGAACAAATTTTTCAAAATTTGGCACCAAAAGCTAGGCTTTATAATCTATATTTAGACATCTAAATAAGTGTTCTAATTTTCAAAGGTGCTGAGCAGCTGCAATTCCCACCGACTTCTGTGTGTTTCGTGGATGTTCGGCACTTCTGAAAACTTTATGTAATGGATTTAGAAGCCTGACTTTAGGCACCTAGGTTTGAAAATAGCCTTCTTGTCAAATTCTCAAAAGTGGCCTCTAATTTGGGGGGGGTCTTTATTTTTGGCTGGTTTTCAAGGGCTGAGCACCTGCAAATGCTGTTGACTTTAGTTAGAGTTCTGGTTACTTATCACCTTGGAAACCAGGTCCTAAAGTGAATCAAGGTGGACACCCAATATTAGAGGTCATTTTTGATCATTCAAACCTTAACTTCTCTGCCTCAGTTTCCGCATCTGGCAAATGAGGATTTATAATGCCTAACTTTCAGAAGTGTTGTGAGGATTATATTGTAAATATTAATATTTTCAAAATGCTTCGGAGATTATGAAAGTGCCAGGTAAATGCCACATATTACTTCTAGAGCCAGTTGTGATACCGTCTGGATACAGAAATGAGAGAAATGACAATATAAGTTCTAGTGAAGGTGTAAATTTCACTCAGACCACCTAGATGTTGACCAGACCTCAGATACTATGATTCACCAGTGTTGGGTAGTGGTGGAAGGGTGGGGCAGACTGAGATCAGACGGTCATAGATGCGGGAGAGAACTGATTGGGAGCCAGTAGGTGGGAGGATTGGGGGAAGTGCTGTGGACTGGGAGCCAGTTGGGTTTGGACAGTGGAAGACCTGCGATGGAGAAACTGGGATGAGTATCTTGAGCAGGGGTGTGCAAGCAGCAAGGACTGGGAGTGGGTGTGGGAGGGGAAAATTGAAATTGGATGAATAGCCCTATCTTTTTTTTAATGCTTGGCTTTGCAACCTTACTTACTTACACACACACACACACACTCACTCACTCACTCACTCTGTGTGTGGTATTGTTTTGTTTTTCTTGAACACATATATTGTCTTCAAAAAATTAAAAAAGTCCACCCCTCCATTGATGTTTTATTTCCTCTCTTGGCCTACAATGCAGTATCCCAGGACAGGATCTTGTTTGAAATCTATGTCTCTCTGTATAGGATTCCGATCAAAACTCTAATGGCACAGAGCGATTGGTAGCATTTAATGACCTTCTGCACTATCAGTTGAGTCTTTTGGGCATTGAAATTGATTTTCCTTATCTGGGCATGTGAAGACAGGAGTCTGATTCTCCTCAGATCTCTAACGAGTACATTATGGCACACACCAACAGCACAGGATATCTAGGCAACAGCTTTCTGGGCATCCAAGTGGCAGGATCAGTGGCTGCCCAGAGGCTGGTCTCTTAAACCACTTATTCTGATGTAGGTGGCTACCTTTTATGCCCTGATCTTGCAAACACACTTGTTTTATCTTAATCACGTGAATAGTCCCACTGAAGTCAATAAGACTACTCATGTTAAAGTTAAGCATATTTATATTTGCAAGATCAGGGTCCTCATTACAGAAGATCAATAAAGGCTAGTTGGTGTGAAGACTGAAATATTTCCTTCATGTAGCCTATAAAGGGAAACTTCCATGTATTTGAAATCCCTTTTCAAATATATGGTGTCCAAATTTCTGATTTAGGCTGATGCATACTTGCTTATTTCGGGGTGTTCACATGAATCATAGAATATCAGGGTTGGAAGGGACCTCAGGAGATCATCTAGTCCAACCCACTGCTCAAAGCAGGAGAGAATACTAATTAATGCAAAGTTTCCAACCACAAAGATCCACTGGGAAATAAAATACTTGGGTAAATACAAACAAAAAAAAACCTCAGCAGAATTTGCAGTATGTCACAGAATGACTCTTACCAAGTTTAAAATTTTTACAGATATTCTTCAGTAAATGTTCAAATCTCATTCTCAATAAAGTCTTTAAAAGAACTATAATGGAAGTACTTCAGCAATAATTTCAAGTTTGGGGTGTGTTTTCCATTTATTTCAACTCTCCTCCTTTTTTAATCTTTTATTGCTAATGTACAGACATTTCATTTATAAGAAGCTAAATTAAACTACATAAGGAGAATGTGCCTCACATGGGTTTTAAACTTTAAAAAGCTGCTTTGTTCATTGATTCAGTTGTGAAAAACAAACACAACATAGACATAAGGCTATTTGAACTCTTTATTTGCCACATTTACAATATTAATAACACTGTTTCTAGAAGTTGTCACATCATGTAAAAGATCTTCATTCCAGACTGTCTTTTGGGGCCAAATTGAGACTGGATGCATGCATTTAATAAATTGTAGTCTCAAGTAGTCATTTTTGTAAATAATTAGCTTCCGTGAAAGAATAAGTTAGCATATTGTATGCATCTAATGTTGCAAATGTACATACAGCAAACTTTCCTATTAATCAACAGTCAAGCACTGTAAGTTGGGTCTCATACATAATGAATTGTGCTTAAACCTCATGGGTTTCATTGATAGAAAAATAAGAGAAAACACAAGTGTAGTGAGCTTCTGAATAAAATTTAACTAGATTGCTCTGCATCCTGTAATTGTTTTCGAATCATTAGGGACTAGATAATTCATCTGCAGTTTTGGGGTGTTTTTGTCTTCATCTGTCAAAGAAAGACTATTTATATGACGTTAAGATGTTGATTAAATACATTTTTTTAAATGTTCACATTGAAGCTTGACAGTACATATCCTAGCTAAACATATTTTTCAATTTTATACCTCTTCCTTAAAGAAAATCTGGTTGGCTGAGTGAATCTTTGAAGTCTTGTTTCAATGCTGATTTCATGCTTTAATTATTACTGACTTGTACATGTGAAAAATGTGATGCCGCCCATTTCTGTAAGCAAAAACCATTTTGATGCATAGGCTTTGAAACCTGCACTTAATGGCTGATATAAATAAACATTAAAATATTAAGACAGCTTATTTACACTTCAGCCTTTTTCCTGCAGACAGGACTAGTCCTTATTCACAGAGAGAGTCCCATTGACTTCAACGGGTCATCTCCCATTAATAGGGATTACTCATGTGAGCAAGGGTTTGTGTGGCAAAGTTAAAAATTGCCGTGAGGTAAAATAATTGATAATTAGGAATGTTTTGACAAAACATTTTATTATTGGAAAATGTTGATTTGTCAAAAACAAAGGCTCCTGTGAAAAGTTATCAGTTTCAACAAAACTTACATTGAGAAAGGTTTCACAGGTCCCGGATGTGGAATTTCTGGTCAAAGCTTGTGAGTCCGCCTGCCCATTTGTCTCTCCATGTTATTCATCTGTGATGTGGGAGACCCAGGTTCAAGATCCTGCTGTGTTGTAACCACCAAGCGATAGAATCTGTCTCTCTTTCTCTGGCCAAATGAATATTTAATTATTTGTACAAAGTGGAACACCTCCAACAAAAGAGACTCACCCCAGAATATCCAGCAGCCCAGTGGTTATTGCACTTACCTGGAATATGGAAGTTGAGGTTCCTGCTCTGAATTAGGCAAAACAGAGACTTGAACTAGGGTCTCCCACTTCCCAGGTGACTACCCTAACCATTGGGCTCTTGGCTGTACTAGGGTGGCTGGTGCGCTCTCTCTCTCTCTCTCTTTTTCTTTCCTTTCCCCCCCCCCCGCCCCCCCCCCCCCGATGCAAACAGGAAATTTTCAAAATTTCAGATTTTCGCAGGGCATGAAAAAGTATCCTGCTCAGCTCTAGTGATAATATTCAGTGACACAATTTTTATTGGATCACATCTTAAATCTAGTAACACTATGTTGATATTATAATATTTAAGTCATCAAACATGTCTCTTCCATAATGATACCCAACAAAGCAGATTCCCATCGTGTGTCAGTGCTCTTGCCCATGCACCCAAGTTCAACACTTTAAAGCTGTAAAATCCAGCTGTGGGCATATCACACCAGTTCCTGTCTTGGATTTCAGATGCCTTCTGGTGCTTGAATCACAAGTTCCTCTCTGACCACAGTTGGTGAGGACATTCCTTTAAGGTTGCTACACTATCTGCCTGGCCTTACTGCTGTAGACCAGTTGGTCAGTACCTAAGGCATTGTTGAAACATGTTTCATTCCCGGAGGCAGCTACTGCCTGTTGGAGCTTTGTTAGTAACTTCATGTGTCTGGGAGAGAGGATTCGCTGAAGCTAACAGGTATCAGAAAGGACCATGCAATACTGTTGGGTCCACTGTCTGCAAAAGTATTTGTAATAACCGTGAAATATTTCTACGTGGGAAATCCTTCATGAATCCTTAAGTCTCATGGTCACTTAAAGGCTTTCTCATCTCGTCAAGGTTATCTGAAAACTGTTTTGGCTACTAAACTGTTCAAAGACATCCTCAACTCTTTCCTAAAGTGGAGACAGAATTCCACTTTGTCACCCAGAAAATATTTTCCTTTCCACCTGTGTGCTGATTTCACTAAGGTCTTTTCCATAAGCTTGATGTTAAAAGGCCCTTAAGGTTTTATCTACAGTAAACTAAAGCCCTTACAAAGTTCATCTACATTTTAATTTTTGTTTGACATTAAATAAATTCTGTAGTCTCTAACAAGGCCATGCCTAAATTGCTGTCAGATTGCATCACACATGCTTGCAGCCTAGCAAGACTACAAGGTCACGTCAAAGCCTATTCTTTATAGTGCACGTCTGCTACAGCAACAGGTCTCTGGTCTTTTTCCCTTAACAAGGAGATTAGCATGGCAGCCACATGGAGTTCTTTACATATGTTCACAAAACACTTGTCTAGGTTGGGCCTCAATTTCATATTAGGACAGAGAATGTTAGAAAACTTCTCTTTGGGTTGGAAGTCCCAAAACACTCTAGTGTATTTATTGTTTGTTCTGGAGTTATTATCCCTCTATTTTGAAAAGAAAATAAGTTTGCTAGTGTTACTGTGCAAAGGTATTTTAAATTTGTCTATACTACAATCTCACAGTTAAATTATTCCTAACAGAGATGCTTTTATCACTGTTGTTCATAAAGATAATTCTGAGAATTGATGAGCCTTTGGAATGCACCAGATTGTACAAAATCAAAATATGCATGGGAAAGAAACCACCACTTCCTGTACAGGGTTATTGTTTTCTCTCTCACTCACACCCAAACCAACTTGTACATATACTTCAAACTACAAAAGCTGGATATTGTGCTATGCTGTAAATATAGTTGGATATTTCCAGAAACGAATTATGAAATTTTCTATTAGAGATCCTTTAATATGCATGTTTGCCAAGTAGTTTTGCCTTGTTAGTTGGTTATGAGAGTGTTTTTGTTTAAATTAAGGTTGAGAAACCTGGGGGGAACTGGTGGAGTTGGTAATGGGGAGGGATTAGGATTAGACTGTTCTCACAAGATTGGGAAGGATTTTGAAACTGAGTAGTGAGGTTCAGGGTTCATGTCACAAAACAAAGGGAGCATTTCCTTTCTCTCTTACTTTCTCCTGTTTGCCACTCTTGCCCACCCTTTGTGAAGACTGTTCTTGGTTTCTCTCTGAGGGATCACCTCCTATCGGCTGTTCTCAGTGTCTGTCTTCACCTCATAGAATCATAGAAGATTAGGGTTGGAAGGGACCTTAGGAGGTCATCTAGTCCAATCCCCTGCTCATGGCAGGACCAATACCAACTAAATCATCCCAGTCAGGGCTCCTTGCATCAGATATGATGGCACTATGCAGTTTCTTCCTAGCTCTTTGTTGTTCCAGGTACAGAGAGGGGAACTACATGTCACCTCCTCAGCGGTGAAGGGTTTGGGTTTTTTCAGTACTTTGCACACCTAGAGAGAGGGAGTGAACAAGGAGTAAGAGAGCAAAGAGAAATCTTGGAATTGCCACAAGAAACAGTGGCATGCCTGGCAGCAGATTTCCCCTGCTGTGCCCTGGGCTGTAAGAAACTATTGCGCTGAGAGCAGAGAAGGGAAAACTTTCTGCAGGGCCCCATGGCATCTGTAGCAGTAGAGACATTCTTAAGGCCATATTCTTAGGATTAAGATCATAGAAAGCCCCAGAGTCCTTGTTGTTGGAATCAAAATATATTTAATACAAAAATATTTTTCATATACAACAGGGTTAATGGTTAAATGAATACATTCAAGGAAATTATGTTTAGGTACTGAAAGGAACATACAATGTGACACAACTGAATGTTTGCAGACCCTTACATTTGCTCAGTCCCTAGGGTTAGCAGGATGTCTCAGACCAATGTATGATCTCACATGCCATATGTGCAGCAGTATCAAAATACAGCAAGGTTAGTTAGTAATGGAGTGGCAGCCTTAATTCAGAGATAAGTTACTTTAATCACATCTTCAATATGATACAAAAAATATAACAACAAAATGCTCTTTCCATTGGCATCTTATTGATTTTTCAGGTCTTTATCTTTATTTCTGAAGGGACTATTTTATGATTATTCCATTGATATAATAAATATGCAATTATCTGAGTCTACACCCATGGTCATTAGCTAACTGCACACTTATGGGATAAGGAGTAGAACTTGCCATTTTTATTCTTGTTCGATTTATTTCAACAACTTGAAATAAAGGAGAATCTGCATTCGCTCCCAGCTCCTTTTTTCAGGCTAAACACTAGAGGGTGAGGTAATTATTACCAAGTGATAAACCCTTGAACATGCCTGATTACATACAGTGGAAATTAGCATTATATGCTAACGGTACCTATTGTATTTAACAGTTGCAGGTGCCTGTGTAACATCCTTAGAATGATTTGATCTATGTTTACAAGGATTCTGCATCCTAAGAAAATTGCCATCTGAATCATTGTGGTGTATTATTTTTTATTTTAAATGACAATTCAAGGTCCATCTTAGAATGTTTCAGTTAAATTTTATTCGACTCATTGAGGGGAAAAAAAAAAGTGATACCACTCAGGAAGCTTTAAATAAAAGCCACACCAATTTGGAATATGGTGGCATTGTATCCCCAAACATAGCAATAGGCCTTCTCGGTTTCTCGTAATGGAAAAGCATTTAGAAAACTTTAAAAACTTTCATAAGCACATACTAAAATCTAACGTTTCCTCAACAATGGTATTGAAGACATGTTTGTTTTGAAAGTATTTCTAATTTGCCAATAGTTGCATATGTCTTGGAAGATGCCTTATTAAACTGACACAGATGGTTTTTATATTTTTCCTCTGTTAAAAACACTCTTTTCCTTTCTATTGTTTCATGTAAAAAATACAATTCTAAGGAGAATCTAAAAAGGGGTAAGAGAAGCTCACCATTCTCTGCTTTGTATGAGCAGGGACCCTGTTTTTTACTTAGTTGTGAGGCTTACAGAAAGCAAAGTCAATAGAACCAGTCAAGGAGTATAGTAAAAAGAACAGTATAATACAGCTGTTGTATGTGTAAAGTGGGGTGGTAAGACACTAGAGTGAACTAAACCAGTAGTGAATTCCCCCAGCCAGTGACTTTCCTGAATGTCTTGTACATTACCACAACTGAGAATCAAACTGAGATACTTGATCTGTAGGCAGCTGCAAACCTTAGTGGATCCAAAAGGGAGCCTCCTCCTGGCCAAGCTGGTAGGAACTGTGCTAAGCTTGTCTCAGCTGGAACTTGCTCTTTGCATGTTGTGCAGCAGCAGCTCAGCTGGTGATTAGCATTGTGGAGATTTTTGCCATTGGGCTAAGGCACTGTGCACTCACTAGTAGAGCGGTGAGCAGCAAGTTTCTAGATTTTAATATAACAAGCAAGGAGTTGTTATTTGTATGCTCTGCTTGCTTGGGAAAATCCAGAGATGATTTTTTGCGCAACCATGTGCTGCTGAACTCGATAATGATTTGGATTTCTGGACTCTGCTGTAGGAAAGTCTTTAGAAGCCCCTCTGTCATAGGTGTAGCTGTTGTGGATACTGTCATGCCACCGTTATGTTAATAAGAGGGAGAACAATGATGAGTAATACAAGACTTTAAAAAGAACAAGAATAACTTATTTTTAAATGGACATTTTTGTTACACATACAAAAAATTAGATTGTTTTAGGCTATGTCAACTATGTTAAATGTCATGTCATAAATCCTTATTTTAGGATCAAAGTCCATTTAACAGCATTTCATCCATAAATAGTTATTTAATACCAACAGAGAAAGAGTTAAAAATGAGATGTAAAGTAGAAATGTACAGGGTAAAGCAGAGGTTGAGATCTTTAGCACAAGCATAAAAAATCAATTTAAGATAAATTTTACTACTATAAAAATTCTGCAAATGTCCTTTAAAGAGTGGGAAATGGTAAGAAATACAGGTCACATTTTAATTCAGTTGGCAGACTAGAAATATAGCAAGAAATGGAACTTGTATCCTCCAAGGATGCTGGACAGCACCTAATTCCAGTCGCTAACCTAAGCAAGTATAAGGCTTTACATCCCCAATAAGAGCATTGGTAATACAGGAAAATGCAGAACTCCCCTTCCCCCTCAACCCCCCCCCCCCAATGCATTTTAAAGGAATGCTTTTCATTATACTAGCAAGGTTGCAAATAAAATGTGTGGCTTTTTCTTTTGAGGGAAACCAATGAAATCCGTGAACAGAAAGGCAAAACAGTATATTTCAGTGAAAAAATATGGGCAAATCTGCCACACTTGGACACAAGAATACTGTTCTGAAATGCTTTTAAAATGTTTATGCGGTACCTTCATCAAGCAAACGTACACATAGACCTTTCCAATTAAACTGACGGTTATTGCTTGTTGAGAAAGCTGTGAAACTCACTGAAATAACGGCTCTTTAGTTTCTTGTCTTTCTTGGATGAATATGCTTATTTTATTTTCATGTGTAAAAATAAAAGTTAAGTTTTGTTATGTCGCAGTTCAAGATTCAAGCTGCCCAGAGGTATAGCATAGAACCTGTGGTTACTTTGGCTGTTATTTTGTTTGCTGTTGGCTCCTTGCCACTGGTGGCTGTATAGCCAAGGATTAAGGCCCTTTCCCTAGGGATCAGTGAGGGAAAGAACATTAACATAGAGGTTCCCCATCTTTTTGTTTATTCATTGCTGAAAGCTAGTTGCAAACGTTTAGTGTAAGAATTAGATGGGCATTTGCCTCCTAAATTTGAACAATAGGCAAGGACAGGAAGAAACTGAGTAAGGGGAGCATGTATAGAGTGCAGTACAAGATGTTCAGAAACTTCCAAAGAAACATGAAACACCGAATAAAAGAAATTTCACCTGAGGGAAAACATTACATAATTCAGCTCACCTACTCTAAATTTCTTCTGCTAAATGTTCTGGGGCTTCCTTTGAGTCACCTGTTGAGCAGGGTATAGTGGGGCTAAGTTGTGGCTATGAAGTCTCGTAAAGGTCGCTGGCTGGAAGTTCTATCCAAGCATTGATCCTCTAAAAGCAGCTGCTGTTGTAAAGTCAGATATTTTTGAAGGGTGGTAGTTTCAAGCAAGAAGGGAATGCCACTTTTATACGTCTCAGAATGGGAGGGGGGAAGTGGAGGAGAGAGGAGAGTAAGTCGGGTTGTATAGTTTATTTGCCGAAAACTGTAGTTTTGGTCAACCCAAAACTATTGGTGAATTTGATACGCATTTCTGAATAATTCCACACCAAAAAAAAAAAATGGAGGGAATGAAGGAAGATGAAACAAAGCAGCAGCCTCTCTTATAACCTTTATCCCAATATTTAGAGCATTCACCCAGGATGTGGGAGATCTGAATTAAATTCCCCCTCCCAACTGGAGAAGGGATTTGAACTTGGATTTACCTTATTGCAGGAGCAAATCAGATTAATTGGGCTATGGTGTATTTTGGAGCAGGGCTCTCTCAATCTCTCCTGTTGCAGCTGTTCCACTATTTATAAATACTGTAGTCAGTGGAGCAGGAGTTGGAACTTGGGTGTCCCACACTGTAGGTGAGTGCACCACAGCTCAGACAGTAGACACAACAGATGTTGCAATTAAAGCATATTTTTAAAGGGAGAGGAATAATTTGGCAGATCTGTATTATGTTGCTTATTATTAAAAATGGAACCAAGTCTAGATTGTGCCTTTTCACAAAGCCTCAAGCAAGGGGTGATGCATATACCATAGCACCCCAGCAATAGCCCAAGAGGCATTATGCCTCAGAGACACCCTTCTGAAGAATACCACCATTTCTGTTTCCTACTTACTCCTGGGAGACAGAGTAAGAGGTAGTAATTTTGCTGCTAGTTTATACCAGAAGAAAACTACGACCTCTGTGCCAGCTAGGCTGTGCAGGCTGGTGTGGTGGGAGGCGGAGCCAAGGCTGGCTATTCCTCACCCACTTGCTCCAGGGAGAGGGATAATAAGTAAGTAGCCAGCACAGGGGTATAAGAAAGGTTCCTACTCTTCCCTTACTTCTCTTCATGTTTGAGTAGTCCAAGTCACAGCCTACCTACGACTATCAAGCAAGCAGATGTGAACCTGGTTGAGGTCACCAGAATCTTGAATGTGTGTGGTGCCACTCTTGTTATATGGATCAGAGAAGTCCATTAATTTTGTGCTGTTGCAGATTTCAAGAGTTTTATTATTTTATTACAATGAAATATACTGAGGAAGTTCCTAGAGTCTCCAATCATATAGACCTATTGTGCTGAGGGATGTACAAACATAATATAGGCGAGTGCTTGGCCTAGAGAGCTTGCAGTGGAAGACCCCAAGCCAGGATGTGAATAAGTTTATGCACATAAATAGTCCCATTGAATTAGATTCTTTGACCAGTATTTTTAAATCCCAAAAGAATGTAAAAAGTGTACAAACCTTTTACAAAGCACTACAACGACAAAACCCTCAAAATTATAGTCTGGCCATATAAATAGGCAGAACAACAAGAAGTTTGCATTTAATAGGGAGGCTGCTGGCAAGCTACATGCACAGTTGCATCTTCCTCCGTGTCTTCTGCTTTTCTTTTGTTTTCTTATATGCCAAACAATCCATTTTTAACTTGCATTTTTAATGCTTTTAACCAATTGTTTAATCATCTGTTGCCGGCTACCTATCTCCCTGGTATTTTAACTTTCCCACCTTTCTTTCTCCATTCTGCTATATTATTTTCTTGCTAATCAACAATGTGGCCTTCGGTGCTTAACAATTAGTTAGAAAATGACTTGGCATTGGGGAGAATTGCAAGGCCATTTGATCATGCACAATTCAAACAGATGAGGGTTTCACTTCTGAGAATAAACCCTAAAATAGCTTCTGACTATACATCATTTATCCTATCCAGAGGCAGAGACAAGAGTAGGTGTCTGATTACATTGATATCCTGTTGTTTTCAGTTTCATATGCATTTGTGGATCAAGCATTTGAGGTGGCTAGGTCTTGTTGCAAAGGTGCCTTGTGGCAAAAACAGACTTGGAGTCTTTTATGTCATTACTGATACATCACACATTTTTCATTTGCTTAGGTTTCCTATTAAGAGAAAATATTTTGTTAAGCGTCTGGTACTTTGGCATGTTGGGAAATTGTCAAGGGTTTCCTCCACAACCCCCATCTGAGTGATTGAAGGGACCAAATAGCCTTGCTTTATTTCTCCCAGTCCTGCTGGGATTTTTCTATAGCTTTATTACTCCTAGGAGGATCCCCCCACTTTTACCTGCTTTTCACCTATTTCCACCTTCAACACTTTGCCGTGTAGCCGCCATTCTCCCTCAGAGAACTGGTCCGTTATGTTTGTAGTACTGTCAAGGGAAATACTGTTGAGCCATGAGTGGAACTTCCTTTTCCTGGGACTGAGCATACCTGCAGCAGAAAACAAGAAGCCAGGACTGGAATCTATACAAGGGGTCCCTTGTGACAGCAAAAGTACCCTGAATAGGCCATGAGGCAATTTCCAAACAGCCTGTTTTATAATAATCAGAAAATTGCTGGATGGTTTATCGGGAAGGATAATAAACACTGGGTGTTGAAAAGTTTTTGGCAGGCTTAAAGAAGGTGTGGTTGCTCTTTTTGGCATTGATTCATGATGTCAGCTCTGTATATAACCATTCATAGATTATTAGAAGACTCCCACACACATCCTTTCTCCTCTATGTATTGCTGGTGGGGCATGATAATTTTATTAGTACAGAAAGACAAATTAATTCTCCTGAACTTTGAGAGACACCCACAAAGGCTTCAATGTCCCATGGTGTTGGATGTGCACCGCCAGGGAAGCTCTTGTAGGGTCCTGGATCAATTTGCTTTACTCTGCAGGAAGTATGTAGATTAGGAAGCAGATTGACACTCAGAGGAGAACTCCCCACTTTCAACAGCCTACTATGTCCAAATGCTCTGTCACTGAAATCTCAAATTAATATATTAGCTATGCAACATTTATGTACTTTGTGTTGCTCTTACTCAGAAATCAAGTGTATTGAATATTGTGCAAGACGATACTGAACATAATGAAAGCAAGACCAGCCAATTTACTGCCCTTCCCCCACCCCTACTCTACACCCTATCCAAACCCCACATAGTCTTAACAGCAGGAAAAGAAGAAAATCGTGTGTGGGGTGGGGAGTAAATCCTGAAATTTATCATAGAATATCAGGGTTGGAAGGGACCTCAGAAGGTCATCTAGTCCAACCCCCTGCTCAAAGCAGGACCAATTCCCAACTAAATCATCCCAGCCAGGGCTTTGTCAAGCCTGACCTTAAAAACCTCTAAGGAAGGAGATTCCACCACCACCTCCCTAGGTAACCCATTCCAGTGCTTCACCACCCTCCTAGTGAAAAAGTTTTTCCTAATATCCAACCTAAACCTCCCCCGCTGCAACTTGAGACCATTACTCCTTGTTCTGTTCATCAGGTACCACTGAGAACAGTCTAGATCTATCCTCTTTGGAACCCCCTTTCAGGTAGTTGAAAGCAGCTACCAAATCCCCCCCTCATTCTTCTCTTCTGCAGACTAAACAATCCCAGTTCCCTCAGCCTCTCCTCATAAGTCATGTGCTCCAGCCCCCTAATTATTTTTGTTGCCCTCCGTTGTACTCTTTCCAATTTTTCCACATCCTTCTTGAAGTGTGGGGCCCAAAACTGGACACAGTACTCCAGATGAGGCCTCACCAATGTCGAATAGAAGGGAATGATCACGTCCCTCGATCTGCTGGCAATGCCCCTACTTATACAGCCCGAAATGCCGTTAGCCTTCTTGGCAACAAGGGCACACTGTTGACTCATATCCAGCTTCTCGTCCACTGTAACCCCTAGGTCCTTTGTAGGCGCCCTCTGCAATATTTGTTACATTCTGACATATTCTGAAAATCTAAACTGTTATTTAAAAGCAAACTAATTCTCAGTTGCCTCCCTTCACTTCCACAGTGGAGGGAAGCAGAAACCTGACGATAATAGCTGGAAGAGGAAAGTGCTGGTTGCATGGAATGCTATTTCCTTTCCTCTGTCCCACGGGGAAACTCCATGGTGGTTATCGGACTCTGCTAGGTGTCAAGGAGTAAGAAGGAGAGAAAACCTTATTGCTAGCACAGCTATAACCACTGGGACAATGTTGAGGATAGGTAATTTTACTATCTTGTTGATGGACTTGTGCATTTTCAGTTCTGGTGTCTCCTCCATCATCATCCACCCCCCCACCCTAGCCTGTTGTTGTTTTTTTACATGGTTACATCTGTGCATGGTATTCTCCCCT
Source organism: Terrapene triunguis (assembly GCF_002925995.2). Lineage (NCBI taxonomy): Eukaryota > Metazoa > Chordata > Testudines > Emydidae > Terrapene > Terrapene triunguis. The sequence goes on from NW_020664446.1 coordinate 24,833,555, forward strand.
CCCTAGGCAATGGATATCCAAACAGGTAAGTTAAAAAAGAAAGTCCTATATTTCTCACATGTGTTATTCTTTGTTCACCTTGTATTGTCATTGCAATTCTAAAGATAATAAGGAATCTCTTTGACTTCTGATGTTCTGAATTGTTTTACATTTGTCAGATTGGTAAAAGGCATTGGAGACAATGAACGGGTTCAAATTACTGAACATTTTAATTAGGGGTGCGTGTCTATATATATTCTCAATACTTTAACAGGTATGAAATACTCATTTTTATAATGCAAATAGAAAAATACTATATAGTACACATTTCAGTCTGCCTGCATTGGAAAGTATATAACAGTAAATATCATTCAGACTTTTTGCTCCAACTAGACACGGAGCTGTTGCTTTATTGCAATTCCTTTTCTAATTTGATTTTCATTTTTCCTTATGTAGTAGCATTCTGTGTTAGTGTTTACGAGAGGAAAAAGAAGTCCATGTAACATTAACATTTTTCTTCCGTTTAATGTAATAAATATTTTCTCTGTGTCTTTAGCATGCTAAAATCTTCAGCAGCTTGGCTATTAAACTTATTAAACTAATGTTATCGCTTTTCCAGCACTAAGGAGGCCTCAGTTACTTGTGAGGTATGCGAAGGCCCAGAGGAAATGACAGAACCACTGAAACAGTGCACAGCCTGGCTTCAGGCCTACTTCTGTGAGCCCTGGATGACCGAGAAACTTCCTATGCCTCCCTTTCACCATCCAGTTTTTGAACAAGGTCTGTAACCAAGTAATACTTTAGTATTTCATGTAAAATGTTTTGACTTGATTAACTATCACTTACATCACATTCTCATTTGGACTACACCAGAGTTGGACATTTTACATTGCTCTAAATAGAGGCTGCATATAGTGTACTGTAGCTACCAGGGTTCGTAATTTCCAACTGCTCCAAATGGTTGTGTTAGTTTTGGCACAGGTTTCCATAATTCTTGGCAAAGACAGTAAAAATGATGCAGTTCAACTCTTGACGTTTGCTGGCTGAAAGGTTTAAATACAAACACATCTGAATGGCAGTAAATTTTTCAATAAGCCTATTGTTAACTTAAACTATCTTTTTGCCAACAACACAGGGAATGAGGCTTATAAATGGACAATTAGCCAGTTCTATAAACACAGTTGGTGATAGTTACGTAACATTAGGTAGCTATGTTGTATCTTTTTTGATCAGTTTTAAAACTAATTCTCAAAATGATTACAAGATGTTTTAATTTTTTTAATAGGTACAAAGAGCAAGTATTGTTACTCAAGTAGTAATAATATACATACATTTAAATAAACACATTGCTTAAGAGAGAAATTTCCCTCTTACCATGTTCCATTTATTGCTTTTTTTCCCCAAGACATAAAAGTCAATTACATGAAGTGAAATTGTCCCCAGTAAAAATCACAGTAGTTTGCTTTCTGCAGTGGCCTCTTTCTTGTCTCTCCATGAATGTAATCTTTTGACTGTGAATAATATGTACATTTTAAGGGAATTGTGTTTTAATTAAATATATTTAGAACGCTCTCTGAGAAACTAGGTTCCATAAGAACATATTTATTACTCAAAAAAGGGAACTAGTAGCCTCCCTATTATGCACTGTAACACAGCATTGATGTTTCCAATATAACCTTATCTTCAATAACGCAGCCATAAGGATTCCAGTCCAGGTATAAGGTATATGCAGTCTTTTCCCCTCCATTCCATGTTTCTGCACCATATGCAGCCAGAATGCAGCACGCACCACTCTGTGAGGACAGAACAGAGGTGCCACTAGGAACGCCCCTGGAGTTTGAGTCTGGGCAGGGTGGTGACCTACCATGTCCTTCTTTGTACTACGCTGTGCTAGAATGCAGCACTGAAGGAAATTCAGTGTGTCTCTCCAACACATCACAGCGTCTCCTGCTGTGCTGCTCCACATTTAGGAGCCTTAATTTGGGCTATAGCATGTAGGGTCTCATTTTCAAACATACTGTAGTTGTATATATTGCCTATGTTGCATCTACAAAACATGCATGCATGCACATGTAAAACAGACATTGTCATGCACAAAATAGGTAATTGTACCTGCAATTAGTCGCACATGCACAAATAAATGCATATGCATGTTTTGTGGTCACAATTTAGGCTTCTGTGGTTGCAAATTTCACCTATTCATTATTGCTTGTAATTTTTATTCAAAAATCATTCAGCTTTTTGTATACGATGCTTTCTTTATTACTTTTCTGACTAAATGCAGCTTTGACTTTAAAAATGAAATTTGGCAAACAGTTGTTGTATGGTGTGATTGTTTTTAGAAGGGGAAAATAATGTAATCACTGTGTATAGTGACTCTTTTTATTGAATTGATCAATGCATGTGATAGCAGTTGTTTAAATGCAACAGCTGAGATTGTCTTGTTATAGGGCAAGTATGGAGTATATAACATTTTAAACTTTTTTCTCATCTCCTTTTTGCATGATTATAAAGGCTTATATGGAGATAATACAATATCATATCAGTAATACACATTTTATACTTGCTAAAAAAGTTTTAATTCAGAGATATTTGAATCTGTGTGGTTAATGAAATGGAGATGTAGAAGTTCTTGTTTATATCATCCATATTTAAAAAAGAAAATTTGGGTGTATACAATAGACTGCTACAAACTGCAAAAACACTGAATTCAAAAATGTCAGTTCAGTGTTGTGCTGCTTAAATGTAGCTACTAATCCCATGGAATGATCACCTGAAAAAGTGCCACAGATTTTCCACTGGTTGGAATGAAGTTAAGCACTTTGACATGTTTCATTGCTGTTTAAAAATCTTGTAATATAGATCAGGGTTGAGGTACACTGGTGGAGCAGGGAGGGGAAGCTTCAACTGCTGCTGTTCTTCCTGTATCTGTTCTTTGAATAAATAAGGTATTTCAGTCTCCAGGACTCAACCAGCAGCTTTCATAAGCACTTTAAAATAAGCCCTTGTACCACAAAACTCTGCTGGTCATGATTTACATGAGCAGAAAGCTCAGGATTGAAACTTTGAGCTTGGTTAATGAAATATAATAGCTTAAAATGAATAATTACAGATTTTATTTTAGCTACTGTTTTCAGGTTCCAGGTCCTGCAGAAATTTGTGTGATGACCCATGGTAACTTCATGAGCCTCCTGGGCTGTTCACCCACAGAGGCTACTCCTTATTCTGAGAGGAGTAGCTGCAACAGCCACAGAATGTATAATGAGGCATTCTGAACCACTCCCTTCCCACGAACAGCAGCTCTGATTTTGCTAGCCTAATTGCTCTATGGCAATTATGTCATTGTCAGTATTATTGGGAGAGTTCAGAGATCAGCCAAGAAGAGAAAAGAAAGATCCACTGAGTTAAAATACTTCTTTGGGCAGGAAGGGAGAATAAGCTGCCTCCCCCTTACTGATTTTTTTCCCTCTCCACTCTCTAGCAACAGCCAAGTAGGAGAGTAAATCCGGTAAAAAGCTGAATTAATTTCTGCTTCATATGTAGCCTTGAGTAGGGGGTTTGCAGGCCTTGAGAATTTAGTACTACAGGGTAGGAGCAAAGTTCTGATATACAAGAGTTCTGCTTCTCCCAGGTGGGTCTGCACTTCTTAGCTATGGAACAGGTGTGACTTTTTGGAGGTTAGGGCGTCTGCAGCAAGCCTACCTTTGGTTGGCCTCCCACTGAGCCTGGATTGTAATGTTTAGTGACCTTCTATACTTCAAGTTTAGTTTTTGGAACCCTGAAATAGGTTTTCCTCATTTTAACATGTGCAGATCCAGGTTTTTTTAATTTAGTTCAATTATTTGGTCTTGGACTGAGACCAGGTGTGCACATTTTATGGTAGAAAAAAGCAAGCGTATAAAGGAAATGCTGACACAGACTTAATTGGCCAAACTGCACTGATGTGATAGATTTCTTTATATAGTCTCTTACTTTCTCTTTCTCTCGGTGATCATTTCATACAATATAAAAGTATTGTTGGAACAAATGGGAGAATGTCATGATGAAGATGTATTATAACTTCAAAAAGGTAATATTTGTAGAAAGTTATTTAGTAGGAAAACTAAGGTAGTAAAGTGTCACACAGAGGGTTTTTAATAGGGTATGTTGTATGTTTCAGCTTATTTGTGAAGGCGGCCTTACACCAGAGCTACAGAGTTGCTCAATTGAGATTTAGGTATTTGTTTATGTTCTTTACATTTGCATTTGAAAGTGCCAACCGATAGCTCTAGGCACTTTTTTAAAAAAATTGACAAAAGCAGAGGAATAATAATCTAAAAATGTGAAGACTTGATCATATCAACCTTCTTATGCCCATCATCCTACCAAAGAGTTAATTCCCTAATCCAACCATTACATCCTTCAACCCATCTTCTTCCCCGCATAGCCTCAAGAATGGATGGACTTTGCAGCATGCTTAGATAGTCTGTGCCTTTAATGGATTAGGAAAGAATTGAATTCCAGAATTAAAGTCCCCCACTAGAGAAAATGCGCTCTCAGCCCCTTTTCTTCTAAACCAGTGGGCTGTTATCTCAGACACCTCTGATGACCATAACTGTAGCAGTATGACCTAGTCAGAGGACATAGTCTCTCAATTGGCTTCTATCCAAAATATTTAGGGCTTTATACGTTAAAAAAATTAACACCTTAAACTCCGCCAAGAAATTCAGAATACGGAGCACCAGTGTATTGGGTGGCGCTTTTGGCATGCAGCACGCCCAATAAATGAGCAGAATTCTTCACTAACTTATGTTGATGGATGGTGCCAAGGTGTAGTCTCACATGAAGATAATATTAGAGTAGTCTAATATTAAGATGACAAAATGGAAATAATATTAGCAAAGTGTGTCTGTGAAAGAAAAGTTTTCACTCTTGTTACTAAGGGCAGATTGAAGAAAGTCGTCTTGGTCACAGTGGTTTCCAACCATGCTTATTCCTCCAGACAACGCTGTCTTACTGCCAGAGGTGTTGAGCAGCCGCAGTTCTTGTTGCTGTCAGTTTCAGTAGGGAGTTATTTTGCACAGTTACATTCGGCCCTGGATGTCTCAAGTTGGCCCTCGGAAAATGAGGAACAGACAATAGTGGCCAAAATTTTGATTTGCTTAGTATCACATAGGAAAATTAACAACCCCCCACCTCCCCAACTGCTTCCCCTGCCCCCTCTTCCTTTCTTCCCTATGACTGGAACGGTATTAATGGGCCACTTCACTTTGAATGGTTCCTTGAAATATGTGTTAACTGCTTACGCTAAACCATCTGTTCAAATCTTATATTTAGCAGTGACACTTCGAGTTAGTTTCCCAGACCTGAAGAAGAGTTCTGTGTGGCTCAAAAGCTTGTCTCTCTCACCAATAGAAGTTGATCCAATAAAAGATATTACCTCACCCACCTTGTTTCTGTAATAGGCAGGGCATGGCAGAGGCAGGGATAGAACTGAGTTCTTCTGTATGTCATTTGCCTGCCTTAACCACAAGAGTATCCTTTCACTTTCTGCAGTCCTCCTGCCTTGTTTTCTGCACACCTTCCAACTTCTAGAGTAAATGAGGCAAACATCCTAAAATCAGCCTCATTCACCAAACCCCTCCCTTATGAGTTGTCTGAGCACCATCCATTCCGTGCCCTGAATGAGGCAGGGGTCCTGTGAAAACACAGTATGCAATCTCATAATTAAGCTATCAGAATGCATATGCACAAGGGGGATGAATTACAGTTGCACAGGCAATATAAATTCTGGCATTTTCTAACTTTCAAGTACTGACTTTGCAACCTGAATGATGTTTTTTTAAATGTAATTTCCTACATTATTTAAAAGAAAAAAGGTAAACTAAATTATATTATCTGAAGATGTAACAACTTCCTCTCCCATTGTGCATCATCAGTGACAGGGTTTCAACGAAGAACCTTCAGCATTGCAGCATAGTTTGGGCTAATTACATTAACTGGCAGCGGAATGAAACTGTTATCTCGGGGCGGGGTTCCTGGCCAATTGGAGCTGCGGGGGCAGAGCTTGAGGCAGGGGCAGCATGCATAGTTGACCCCCTGGCTGCCCCTATGCATAGGAGCCAGAGGGGGGCATTGCCACTGCTTCCAGGAGCCGTGTGGAGCGGCCGCTGACCCTGCTCCCCAGCTGGAGCACCAGAGCGGGGCCATGCCTCTGCGTCTGGGAGCTGCGTGGAGCAGCCCCTGACCCTGCACCCTGGCTGGAGCGCCGCAGCGCCGCAAGCCCCAGACCCCGGTCCCCAGTGGGAGCTCGAGGGCCGGCTTAAAATGGCTGGCCGGCCGCATCCGGCCCTCAGGCCGTAGTTTGCCCACCCCTGCTCTGGAACCATGTGCCTAAATGGGAACATATTTCTGCAAAGAGCTGACAGCAAGTATCTATCCATGGGGCCTAAAGGCTCCAATGTGCGTGTATAGCCATACTTACCTGCATAGAAAAAGTAAGCAACGTGCAAAAAAGGAAACACGTTATCAGCTTTGCCTGTTACTTTGGGGTATGCTCATTTATTAGGGTTACTCTTTGCTGGGGGATTCTGTACTTCTACCAGTGTACTGCTTGTGTAACTTGTGTTTTCATAAGGAGTTCTACTTCTCCCTGCTGAAAGTTCCCTCCCAATGGAGCTATCCTGCAGAACCTAGGTTCCCCAGGGCTGGGTTCTTCCAGCCTCAGAATTAGACGAACATATACACACACACATTAACAGAGTGTGTCTGAGAATACAAGTTAATCAGCAGTCCCAAGCTGACTCCTTATATGTCCCTGGACTCAGAAGGCTGGGTCAAGCAGCATTTCCAAGCTGTCACCTCATATGCCCTTGGACTCAACTGGCTGGGTCGAACAGCACCTTCAAGCTGTCACCCTCATGTGCCATGGATACCGCCCCGGAATAGAGCACGCCTGAGCAAGCTGAGTCAAGCAGCACTTTCAATCTGCCACCCTCATATGCCCCTGGACTCAGCAAACTGGGTTGAGCAGCACTTCCAAGCTGCCACCCTCCTATGTCTCCGGTTCAGCACGTCCCTATCCCCACTTTCACGTTACAATTGTTCTGGTAGTAACCCACTTGATGAGCAAACCCCACAGGATTTTTGGGCGCTGCAGGGATCTTTTAGCTTAGGTACGAGGAGCATTGCTGCAGAGTGAATGAGGAAACCAAAAAACACCCACGGGGCCGGGGGGGGGGAGGAAGAGAGAGGCAACCAGGTTAATCATGAAAGTTATTTATTGCCAGGTAATAACCATAGGGGAGCCAAACAAACAAAACTGTTAATAATATTAAATCTAACTTAAACTTGATTATAAAAGTCAGGTTTAGAAAACTATAACTGATCACACAAGTCAGGATCAGAAAGCTATACCGAGAGAGAGAGAGAGATGGGTTCTCACCACTCCATGAAGCTTGAATCGATCGGGGGTCCCAGGTGCTGGTGGTAGCTGAGGGTCCAGAGTGCTGGAGACAGGCAGAGCCCCCAGCATGATCAGTCAGGAGAAGATGAAATCCCCATGGAACTGATGCAGATTTTGGATCCAGGCATCAGAACACTTACTTGAGCATGGATAGGGGTTTTTGTAGAGAAACAACAATGGTTCAAGGGAGAACACTAGATTTGTTTACGTGTAAACAAAGGAGAATGCCAAAGTTGTTTTGTTCAGGTTAGACATAGGAGCTGATCATACTTGGCTTTGGGCGGTGTTCGTTGGAGGGAGTTCACAATGCGATTAGGGAGCTTCACTATTTTGGATACCAATAAAGGATTTATCACTAGAATTGGTCTGATAACTCCTGAGCTTGGTGTATGTAGGCGTGGGTTCATTAACATCTGGAGCAGAGATCCCCCATCATGCAGTGCTTCTCTGCTTTTCTGGTCCCAGAGTTCTGTGCGGTTCTTGCCTTGGAATCTCTGTTCTCCATTCTGTATGCTAATGGAGATGCCTCCTTGTCTCATCTTCAATGCAAATGAGGCTAGGGGAGTTTCCTTAATCCTGTCATCCTTATCCCAAGGGTTTGGTGTATCTCCTACTGCCTTTTCATTGCTTTTTGTAAGTCTTTCTTCTGATGCAAATTTGGTTCAAGCAGAGGCTGGGAGGGGAGGTCTTTCGTGAGTCAGACAGGCTGGGTACTCCGCCCTGGTTCCCTAAGAACACAGAGTTGCTAGGTAACAAACAGTAGAAGGACAAAGACAGAGATGGAAAAGGAATGCATACTTACACTGCAGGTGAATTTAATGTCTGTAATATAAAGGAGCTTTGAATTCAAGAAGGTATATTGGTAAAATACTGCCCCATCCATATCGCTCTCACTCTTTCTCAGGACCTTTTAGATAAAAATATCTCAATTCTGTTCATAGGCCAATAAGCAAAAGTCATCTCTGTTCTTTCCTGAGCACTCCCTCTGTCTTAGAAACTTAAGTCAAAGAGGACAGCTCAGTTAACCAGGCTATATTCAGCTCCCAGTGACAACAGAATACACTACATGAAATGCTCATTGTCATCAGAAAAAAAGCTTTCTTTAACTTCGGGGGTAGGGGTTGGCATTTTATAGTTATTACATCATAGTTGTGAAATTTCACTTTTTCGCTAGCTGGAGGTGGGATTTGTGCTACATCCATTCTACATGCACCAGTTCCTATTGATTCTGCATATATTTGTTGAACCTCTTATTTCAAAAGGACCTCTAATGAAAATCCTGCCACATGAGTTATAGGAATGTACACTTTTCTGTGTAAATGAATTAATTTTCTCACTATGTGCCTTCAAGTGGAAGGCAGTGTGTATCTTGGAAGTTATTCATATGGTAACTAGAAATGAGAATGGAACTGTTACATGGAGTTGTCACTTGAGCACAGCATTATAAAATATGCCTCTAAAATTGAAAGTCCATCTTTTACCACCATGGAACAGTGTTAATAGTCCCTTGATCATTCTTCTAACCCCTCTCAGGTGGAATCTAGCAGCACCTTTTTGTTTTACTGCCATGTTGCAGAAAATGATACTAAACTTTAAAAAATCTGCCACTCTGCTATAAGGCAACACTGGGGGTGGGAGTGGGGAATGCTCTTGTAACTCTGTTTGGGAAGAGCACTTGCCCACAAAAATTAAATTGCCGGAGGTCTCATGTTCTCTAAATATAGTTTCATTTGTGCAGTTGCAACTCTAAATATAATTTACAAGTTTTCTGAAGATAGCTCACTATCTCCTCTATCAGTTTGTTACTTAACAGCAGATTCAACATCACATAAATTTTTATGCTCAAAAACTTGTTTATTCAAGACTATAATTTGTACCCTTATACTTACATTCCGGTGGACTGGAAAGAGGGATATCTTATTAAAATCCCCAAGAAAAGGAGACCTCAGCAATTGTGCCAACTACAGAGGAATCACACTTCTGTCAGTGCCAGGGAAGGTCTTCAACCGAGTCCTCTTAGAGAGAATGAAGGATGCCGTCGATCCACAGCTACAAGATGAGCAAGCAGGTTTCCGGCAAAATAGATCATGCACGGACCAGATAGCAACACTCCGCATCATAGTCGAGCAGTCTATGGAGTGGAACTCCTCGTTGTACATCAATTTTGTTGACTATGAGAAAGCATTCGATAGCGTGGATCGAGAGACTCTCTGGAAGCTCCTTCGGCACTATGGCATCCTAGCAAAGGTGGTCAACCTGATTAAGAACTTATATGACAGCATACACTGTAGAGTGATCCATGGAGGGCAGCTTACAAACAGCTTCCAGGTGCGAACCGGAGTCAGACAAGGATGCTTGTTGTCACCATTTCTCTTTCTCCTTGTCATTGATTGGATTATGAAGACATCCACTTATGAGCGTAGGAACGGAATCCAGTGGACGTTGTGGACCCAGCTTGATGACCTGGACTTTGCCGATGACCTTGCACTCCTTTCGCATAGCAAACAGCAGATGCAAGAGAAGACCAACGTAGTGGCAGCCACGTCATCACAGGTTGGCCTCAACATCCACAAGAACAAGACCAAGATCCTCAAGATTAACTCCATCAGTAATGACCCAGTCACACTGAATGGAAGCCCTCTGGAAGAAGTGCAGTCCTTCACCTACCTAGGCAGCAGCATCGACCAACAGGGTGGCACGGACGCAGACATCAAAGCAAGGATCGGTAAGGCAAGAGCAGCTTTCTTACAGCTCAAGAACATCTGGAGCTCTAGAGAGCTGTCTTTGGCAACAAAGATTAGACTGTTCAACTCCAACATGAAATCAGTCTTATTGTATGGAGCTGAAACCTGGAAGATAATTAAAACAACCACCAGGAAGATCCAGACCTTCATAAATAGTTGCCTTAGAAGGATTCTCCAGATCCGCTGGCCAGACACCATCAGCAACATCTACCTCTTGGAGAGGACCCGTCAACTTCCAGCAGAGGAAGAAATTAGAAGGAGAAGGTGGGGTTGGATAGGACACACACTACGCAAGCAGCCAACCAACATCACTAGACAGGCATTGCGGTGGAACCCCCAAGGCAAGCGGAAAAGAGGCCGTCCAAGAAACACCTGGCGACGCGACCTTCAGGTTGATAGCATAAAAATGGACTATACCTGGAACCAGCTAGAGCAAATGGCCCAGGATAAAGGACTCTGGAGATCTGTGGTTGGCGGCCCATACCCCGATTGGGGTGACGGGCATGAGTGAGTAAGTGACTTACATTCCCTTGTACGTCCAAAAAAGTACATTTTTATATCTGATGCAGTTCAGTCCTGTACATTAATATGTATAAAGACAGACACACAAATGAAAGATGATTACTAACATAAGAAAAGCATTTACAGTATTGTGGTCAATACAGATCACTTTCACTTTGCTTTAAATGAAAGCTTGTAAAAAATTGTAGACTTTGCTGAGATATTACTTAGTGAAGTTAGAAGGTTTTAAACCTTGGATGCCAGTTTATTGATTACAACAAGGAAGCAACTCTATACTCAAATTAAGTAGGAAAGAAATAGCTGATTAATATGTAATTCTTTAAACCTTAGAGCTATCAAACTAATTTTCAGGGGTAGCAGAAGCAGAAATCTAGGTCTAAGCCCAAAGCTACAAGTGGAAAAGATGAGGAGGGGAAAAGAACTGATTAAAAGAATAGGAATAAATGGAAAACACCCATGAATTTGAAGACGGCAGTACAGACTGTCAGATGTCTTGAATCAATACACGGAGGTCACAGCATGGCAAGCATAAACAGTTTATATAGTGAAAAATATAAACTTATATTTTGGTGATTTGGAATCGAGAAGGAAAAAGGAAACACTTGAAATAAGAAAGAGAGAGACCAGGCAGAAATGGGGAAGTAAGTTGAACTATGAATAACTTAATTGAGCTGTTTGAAACCTAGATCATTAACAGAGTAAGTTTGTAACAATAACAGTTAAATACATCTAAAACATTAACTGAAAGGTTTTTTATTTACTCGTAGAGCATTGGTAAACACCCCTTATCAATGTAGGTTAATACTGCCAGAATATGAAAATTTTACTACCTTTTGACCTGTTGTTGTTTGTAATTCCTATAGTGATTGCAATTGTTGAGGTATCTGCATATATAATAATCTTTAAGCCTATATGTATGTGTCACCTAACTGTACTCACCTATTTAAAGTAGGCTGCACTTAATTTTAGATGACTGCTCCAGTAATGTGTTCCAAACTCAAAAAAAGTCCGTAGGCATTCTCTGAAAATATGCAGACTGTGGATTTAATATAGCCATAGAGCACTGGTCTAAGACTCAAAAAAACTGGATTCTGTTCCTGACCCTGACATTGACCTAGTTGGGCCAGTCATTTCACCTCTTTGTGCCTCAATTTCCTTATCTGTAAAATGTGGATAATAATTCTGATCTCCTCTTTAAAGCGCCTTGAGGTGTACTAAGGAAAAATGCTATATTAGAGCTAGGTATTATTCATTATTATTATTATTGTTAGCAACAGTGAAAGGATTTGTGACCAAACCTCCAACTTCTACATGGTTTTACAAGTATCAGCGAATGGGACTTACTTTACGTGCTTATCTACTTAGATGTTGTGCCTAATTGGTTGCAAAATGGTATTTATACAGAGGACAGTTAAGGTTTTTGTGACTGACATTAACTATATATCTTCATACTTCATTTTTAATGTGTAATCTTAACTTTGAATTTGAAGACTAATGTTTGGGGAGGGTAATGAGAAATATAGAATTTTTAAAGGTTTTCTGTTAAGTGATAATAAAATTTTACTTTATCGTAACCAATATTTTGACTAGGAGTTAATTACCTTTTAAAAATTGCTTTGTGACCAGAATCCTTGTGGAGCTTGCAAGCTGTATGTGGGCTCTAGAAGGTCTTGCAAGCTGTGGAGGTACTGTGAGAAGCACTGTAGTGAACAGGTTGTGGTGGTATTAACCAAGTGCTGTGGCGTAGGACTTGAAGAGCAGGGTAGCAAGCCAGGTATTAGCTGGAGGAGGAGAGCCTATTAAAGCAAGACTATCTGTATTCCAGCACATTTGGAGTTTTTAGGCCAAACCTTTCTGTGGAGAAAAGTGCAGATTTAATTGGGTAACCTTTTAAATCACTTAGTTCTATGTTGTTTTTCTATCTAAGTGTTCTAAAATTAATCATATAAATATGAATTAGTAGTGACAGTCAAATTTCATGTATTCTTCCTTCTTTGTTATATTTTTATATTTGCAAATTGATTAATAAAGTGCAGATAAAAATGAGCCAGACCTCATGCAGTGAACCTTGCTGACACACTAATGCCAATGAAAATAATATGACATGAATATGGTAGTAGTATACCAAGCGCAAATTAGGGATGTTTGCAAATTTAGTGGCTGTTGTGGATGATCCATTGATTGAGAAAATACCTGATTTTATAGATAAGGGAAGTTTAGTAGATCTTCTATACTTGGACTTCAGTAAAGCATTTGACATGGTACCACATGGGAAAATATTAGTTAAATTAGGGAAGACAGAGATCAGTACAAGTATTGTAAGATAAATAAGGAGTTGACTAAAGGGGAGAAGGCAACAGGTTTTGCTGAAATGTGAATTATCGGACTGGAGGGAGGTTACTATTGGAGTTCCTCAACGATCAGTCTTGGGACCGATCTTATTCAATATTTTTATTAATGTCCTTCACAAAAAGTAGGTGTTTGCTAATGAAATTTGCTGATGATACAAACTTTGGAGGCATCATCAATACAGAAAAGGATTGGAATATTACATGGAAAGACCTGGAGTGACAGAAATGGGAAAAGGCAAATGTTATCCTAGGATGTATCAGGCAAGGCATTTCCAGTAGAAATAGAGAAGTATTAATGCCATTATACAAGGTACTAATAAGACTTTATTTTCAGTACTGGGTACAGTTCTGGTCACCCATGTTCAAAAAAGATTAATTTAAATTGGAACAGGTGCAGAGAACAAGTATGAGGATGATCAGAGGAATGGACGGACTTGTCTTATCACTGGAGACTGGAAGAGCTTGGCTTGTTTAGTCTAGCAAAAAGAAGGCTGAGAGGGGCTATGATTGCTCTCTAGAATTATATTAGGGGGGTAAATACCAGGAAGGATGAAGACTGTTTGAGCAAAAGGGCAACGTTGGCACAAGAACAGATGTAAACTGGCTGTGAACAAACCCAGATTGGAAATTAGAAGGAGGTTTCTAACCATCAGATGGGTGAGGTTCCGGAACAGCCTCCAAATAGGAATTTGGGGAGCAAACAACTAAGTTTTAAGAGAACTGGACACATCTCTGAGTATGACTGTATGAGGGGGTTGCTTGTGATGGTAGGGAGCAGGTCTCACTAGCCCTGGAGCTAAATTCCAGTTTGTTTTATATTCCTTCATGCTTCAGGGTTACAGCATGCCACCTGCAGGAGTCAGGAAGGGATTTTTCTCCCCACTGGGTTGTGGTGGTTTTTTTAAAATCTCCTTTCTCTGATGCATCAGGGTTGGAGAGAGGATATTGGACAGGGTGGGCCTGGGCTCTGAAGTGGCACTAAGCATTCTCTCTCTCGGGTGCTTGGCTGGTTGGTTTACACTCACATGTTCAGGGTCTAACTGATCGCCATTTGTGGTGTTGGGAAGGAATTGTTCCCCAGGTCAGACTGGCAGTGACCATGGGGGTTTTCACCTTCCACTGCAGTATGTAAGTGCGGGTCACTTGCCAGGATTATCTGGGTATGTCTCTGTGATGTTTCCAAGAGGTAACCAAGGTTGTGGGCAGAGGTGAAAGTAACTTAAGGGACTTAACAGTACGCAGGGCGGCCGGGGTCCTGAGCAAGGTCGGGGGCCGGCTCAACCAGAAGGGGTGGGGCCTCAGGCAGAAGGGGTGGGGCTGGGGCCAGACTCCCCCAGCCAGCCCTTCAGTGCTGCCCAGCCCACATCGCCAGGCCTCCATCAGCGATTTAAAGGGCCTGGGGCTCCAACTGCTGGCGCGGCAGCTGGGAGCCCCAGGCCCTTTAAATCGCTGATGGAGTCCCGGGACTCCCGGCCACCACCATTACCCCAGGGGTCCGGTAACGATTTAAAGGGCCCCGGGCTCCCAGCCGCCGCTGCCGCTACCCCGGGGCTCTGGTGGCGATTTAAAGGAGTAAGGGCTCCGGCTGCTGCCGGGAGCCCCGGGCCCTTTAAATAGTCGGTCCCCGGGGAAGCAGCCCCTTTTGGCCCCCCTCATCAGTGGCCCTGCCAGTACGGTCGGCTGTGTCTTGGCTCTTACTGGTACACCAGACCAGACCGGACCAGCTTACTTTCACCTCTGGTTGTGGGGCAGCTTAGTACCACCTGCCTTTAGCATGAGGGAGTTTTTTCTCTTCCTGATGTGAATCAGCTCCCTGAAACCACCAGACTCTGGCAGCACAAGCACTACCTTCCAGGCTTCTGCAGGCCTCGCTCAATCTATACAGATAGGGATAGGCACACACCAGCCCCCAAGTCTTCAGAGCATTCTCAGTAGTGTCTAGCCCTTTATCCACTGGACATTCACAGAATTACCAGGTCCGCTGTTTCCAAAGGAAGAGTACACACCAGCTTGTACGATTGAACTCAGACCATCACTTTGCGTAATACCACAGCACTTATATATAGTGAATATTTATAGTGAAAACAAGAATAAGTTTATCAAAGAATAGAGATTCAAGTAATATTGAGTGAGACCATTGGAACTAATGGTTACATATAAAACAAAAGCATAACTAGCTTTCTAAAACTAAACTTAACAAGTTACTTGTCTGAAGAAGCTTATTTCACTCCAAGTTCTCACCAGCATTTTCAGCCAAAAGTGGAGGAGACCCCTTTTGCATGAAGCAAAAGCATTGTCCTTTTACTTCCTCCGTCAAAGGTGCCATCCGTTCTCCGAAGTATATTCAAGCAAACCTTCGATGTACACCTCCAGATAGGGCTTCCCCCACTGCTTATCTCTTCCTGTTAGTTTGTTTCTGAAGTCCTTACAATCCTTGATTTGCGTCCAGTTCAGAATGGTGACAGGAAACCCATTGTGAATGAGACAACACTCAATGTACATGTAAACAGATAGATGGATAAACATCTCTTGTCTGACAGAAACCCTGGGTTTTTTACCTTTGTTGATGACCAGCACCTTGACATAGACTTCAAGAACATATTTCCAGTATATATACATAACTCCATACATGGTATCTGTACATACATTTTGCAATAATATTGATGCCCAGAGCAACACCAGCTTTTTCTTGAGCCCTGTCATTCTTTGGTGAACTAGAATGTACGTACCAGACTCAGGATATTCCTGTAACCCCTCTGTACTCTCTTGCCAGGTGGTTGGGACATTGCACTCCATATGTTTTATGGAAATACGCTTTTGAGTGTGAATATGATGTAACTGGAATATGCTTTACGCTAAATACCCCTTGTATGGTGTCATTAGAAAGCTTGCAATCTACTAAGTGTGTTCATTCTATTTGTTTGCATGCATTATTTCTATATCTGGAGGTAGGAGAATAAGATATAAACTTGTATCACTGACCTATCACCGTGGTATTAGGAGGTTCTTGGGTCACAATCTTATTTAATCCCAGTTGCAGCCTCCCCAAATCATGCCTCTTTCTATCTTCTGCAAATGGAATTACACCGTTTCCACTGCTAAGCAGCCTTCTGCTGCTGGGGAGGAAAGGGCAAGGCTTGTCTTGGTGCCTGGAAAAGCAGCAAACCCAAAACATTGTCAATATCATTTTTTTGCAGTTAACCAAAGAACAAATTTACTTGATTCTGTTGTAATAATTGAGATTCAACTCACTAGAGAGCAAAAAATCAACCATTTTTAGTGACTATCCCTTTTTTAAATCCAGCTTCATCAGACATGCAAATAACATTTTCTAGAAATCTTAATAGGAGTGTGTTTTAAAGTAGGAGGTAATGGTGCAATACTATGCGAAATTTACAGGCAGATTATTAGTACTTCACACAGTGGACATGGCAGATTCAAGAGAAAAGAGATGACAAGTTTTCATATATCTGCCAACAGGAAATTCAAATTCCATAGACTGGCAGCTTCTTTTATTACCATCTCGTGTGAGACTGGCTTTAATAAGCAGAAAGTCTCTGTTTTGTTATACGTTTAATGGATTATCTAATACCTTCCTCCAGTTCTCTTCAATAGACATCAACCTCCACCCTACAAAAAGAGGGGAGACAATCAATCCAGTTACTTTTATGGCTTGGGGTTTTTTTTCTGTCCAGCTTCTCCATGTCCCCTCTTTTTTCTATCAACAAGTAATTACACCCACAATTGATTCTAGGCACAAGTTTAACAATTAGGAGCCTGATCCAGCATCTGTTGAAGTCAATGGAAAAGATTCCCGTTGACTTCAATGGGAGCTGGATCAGGTCTTAGACAAATCATGTAGTTACAAACAAGTACTGTAGTTAGACATCAGAGTACTAATATTTGTGCCCACAGCTCATTGTGGGCATAAAAGTGCAGGCACAATTATTTTCTGGTAAAATTGTGTCTGCAGAAAGGTAGGCCTTTATATTCAGAGCCTTAGTATTATGCATACATGCATTCAAAAATAAGTGGAATCATTGAAGCTATTTAAATTATGGTCACTTCTGTTGTCATAAAATGTCCCTAGTGCATTTGGTTCTGTTCTGGCTGTGACGTCTAGTCACATATTGAGGATGAGGTTGGGGATAGGTGTAGTTATCTCACAGGTTTAGGAAGAGGCATTTATGTCTCTGGAGATCAGGAGCAGGCATAATACCTCCAGGGATGCTTGGGGAAACATGCTAACCAGCAGCATTTACTACAATGGTTCTAAAAATATTTTCTGAACTTCCCGTAACTGTAGCCATGTCACCTCTAGTAGCTGGAAAGATTCTCTTAGCCTGTCCGGCCCACCCCCTTGCATTCTAGGGGAGCAGCCATCCCAGTTGTGGCTGCCCCCTGTAGAGGTGCACTAGGTCCAACCATGTCTCCTTAGCTCTCACCCTACCTTAGTGCGATCACATAGGGCAGCCATTGTCTGTCCCCAAAGTTTGTATGTCTTTCCAAGATTCTATTAATGTACTAAATATAAGAAATATCTGTATATACCTGTGCTTACGGGGAACACAGACCATGGCAAATTAATACAAAAATACATTGCTTTTGAAAAAGCATCATCTTTTTTGTCAAAATCCCTAGTAGTCCTGTCCAGAATACTGACTAAGGAACAAACAAATTTCCACAACACAGTACGGTCCCCGGTCCAGGTTTGGGGCTCCTAAATGCTATGATAATATAGATAATAAAAATAACAACTCTTCCTCCTCCTCAGGTCCATGTCCGGTATGGGAAGAACTTTATTTCTTCTTCCAAAGAGTGAAATATTAATTAGGGATATCAGGCCAGTTTATTCTAGCCCTGAGATCCCATCGGGGAGCTGTGTGGTAGAAATATAAAAATTATCCCAACTTTCACCCTATTCTTTTCAGAGGAACGGAGTTCTGTGTAAGTGGCATCTTCCCTCACTCCATATGCAGAGGGACTCCAGAGAAGTCCCCTCTCTGCTTTTGGGGCTCTGTGGTTCAGGAGGAGGCAAGCACATGGAGAATGGCTGTCCTCACTCCTTCAGTTATTTTGCAGTGATTCTATGTTCACGTCCTTCTCCGTGTTGACAACCCAGCCCCTGGAGTACTTGGGACCACCTCTGGTAAGAAAGCACTGGCAGTATGATACTCTTAGGAGCTGTGCTGCCCTAGGCCTCTGCACATACCCAAGCCTTTCCCAGCTTCCCTAAGATCATTTGATTTCCTTATATGTCTTGCAATATATGCAATCTTCCCCTTCCTCAATGGGATGATCCTGTGTAAAACCAATATATTGAAAATCAAAATTTTTTGCTCTTTCCACAAGGAAAAAAGGGATAAACCGGCCCAATTTTTTTAAAATAACCTATAAAAACCTGCACAAACTTTTGGGGTTTTTTTTGCCATTATTCTTTAGTATGAGAGTTAAGAAAAAAATTAAGAAGTTATAAAGAAGGCAAGTTGAAATGAAAAACATCAAATATGGGAAATCACCATTTTTGTTCATAATCATGTGGTGGTCACCTTTACATGGATCCCTAGATATTAGAAATCTCCTAGCAGCAACACAGAGACACAAGTAAGTACACTTCTGTTCATCCATTCTGCCTGTTTTTCGTTTGCCTCTCTGCCTGCAACTCTTTTCTAGCTTTCTGTAATCTTTCACCTTATTTTAAAATTATTTATTATTTAAGCAAGAGAAAGGGAAGACAAAAATTTTTATAACTACCTGCCTTCTAACCCCCTCCCACCCCCCCACCCCCGCATATTAAGGAACTTTGACCTGAGTTACCGCACTGAAATACTTATTTCCCCTTATCATTGCGAAATTATACATAAATATCAATGATATTTTGAAAAATATGTGACTTCAAAATGTTCTGTATTTCAGATTAGTATAAAAATATTTAATATGAATGTTACTATGGTAACCACATGCTTTTACTAAATACCATTGTTAATTTTTTCACAAAACGTATCAGAAAATATTATTGTGGGATTTGCAGCAGTCTGTATACATCCACCCTTTATATATGTTCATTTTGAGGGAGGGAAATGAATTCTTGAATATAGACTTTTTTTTTTTCCATTTGACCAGAGAATGCCCCTTTCTCACCTGAATTCAGGCTATTTTGCTGTATCTCCTTTTGAACTGTGTAAGTGAGAGCTGGACAATACATTCTAGAAAAACAAGGAGTTACTGAACTGCAAAAACATACACTTTTCACTGAAAATTTGCATCCCGCACTCCTTTCAGATTAAAATATGCAAGAACCAACATAAATGGCACACTTTTTTTTTCATGAATTGGGCCTTTGATGTTCAAGAGGAGCCAATATTAAAGGACATTCCTAGAAGGCTGTAGAAACTGTTCCTATTTATGACAAATGTAAAACAGAACAAATCTAGCTGAATGTGATGGTGTCATTAGTTTGTGAATCGCATCCTTGAAAATAACTGTGGAGGAGCCAAATCGGTTTAAAAGAAGATAACAAAATGGTTTAAGCTACTTAGGTTGAATGCCAATTATATTTTAATATTCAACTGAGCATATTTTACTAAGAAAAAAGGCAGTGTCGACGCATGCATAACTCATTGGCAGCGTCGACCAGCTGTGCCACTCTTCTCTTCGAATCACTTTGTGCATTTTAGTAGCATGGTAATTTAGTAGAGAACTACCTGAGTGATGGCATTTTCAATGAGCAGGTAATCTACAGAGAATTTTTATATGGTTATGAGTTCTGTGCTTCAGCCTGGCAACACAAAAATACATCAAGACCAATTACGGTATCAACTTTCAGCGTGATACCCTTGCCACGCAAGTGCATGTATTTCTGCCCCAGGCATTTCAAATTGCATCTAATTTGAAATCTTTGGGGTTTTAATTAAATTTCAGAATATATGGAATTCTTCATTAGTACCTGCTCTGAATAGCAGATTATACTTCTCTCAGTCTCTCGTTAAAGAAGTAGGCTGTGGTAAATAGCATGTTCAAGAACTGATCATTTGTGGTGCCTGGATATTGGGAACAGAAATAGTGAAATGCAAAATAATATCAAAAAGATTATTAGTCCAGTGAGGGACTCTTGATTTGTATTTTAATGGAATTTTACATTTCTCTTAATGATTTGCAAATTGTCCTCTGATTATAAGATGCATTAAGCTTTTCATTTTAATGGCGAGACACAGCCATTAGCAGAATTTTTTTTTCTGCCTTCTTTTTAGAGTGCTTCCCTGCAGCAGATAAATATTGAAACCATTAACACCTTTTGATGTACTTTATAGTGCTGCAGCTTGGACTGATACGTGAATGAATGTGGCCTTTTATATTTTAGCACTTTGCTTGAAGCTTATGATTGTCTGTACATGGGTGAACAATGAATGAAACTAAAACTTCAATTCCTTTTCAGGCAAACAAGAAAATAAAAACTTATTTCCATGCAATTAATACTCCAAATGGTTCAGTGAACTCTATCCATATTTAATGCAAAAAAACCATGTAAATACAGATGTCTGATTTTTTTTTTTTTAGACCAACAAAAGTCAGGATCTTAAACGTTAAGGTTCATATTCTGACCTTAACTCTCACCATTCAATTGAGGAGGGAATAGGATTTAGGTAGTGGTTCAGCAACTTTTGTTAAGAATTTAGGAGCTGCTCCTCCTCTTGATGTGCAAGATACATAAACATAACTCCCTGTGTGTAGATTTAAGAATATACAGTACACTTTTCTGGGTATGTTAATTTCATGGGGTTTGTTATTAGGGCATGGAATAAGAAAGTCTTTTATGACAGGTTATAAAACGTGCATTATTTCCATGACGGCACAGAACTATGTAAATAAATTGGTCTGTTCTATCAGGTAAATATGTATCTAGGCAATTTAGTAAGAGTCTCTTAATATTGGGGGGGGGGTTGCTACTTGGAAACTAGAATGGTTGTTCCAGAGATGTACTGGCTGCTGAAGTAAAATAGGTAGTTTTACGCAGGGATTTGCTTGTTTTGTGTGTGTTCCTCTCCCATTACTCACCCCAACCCTCCCCCTGCCCCCCAGCCCCAGAAATGAAGGTGAATTTCTCCACCCATTTCAGCCTTCTTTTTTCTGGCATATAACTCTATAATACAGGAACTTCTCCAGCAAGGATGGACATAGGCTGCTTATTCAGTTTGCTAATCACAGTTCATAGACAACCAGCAGAGGTCACTGATGGGTCTATTCATTAATGTGTTTGCGGGATCTTTCTTTGAATAATTTGAACCTCAAGAGTTCAAGTTGTAGTAGAACATTCAGTGATACAACTAGCTGTGTAATGCTACCTCTATCAGTCAAGGGCTAGATAATTTTATTAAAACATGTTATATATTCACAATTATTATGGCTCACTGCTTAAAAACATATCCCTTTAAAAAAGAAACTATGGTTAATACAACTTTGAAGTTGAAGTCAGTAAATTCCAAAAGTCAAATGTTAAAACTTAATTCTACTTTGTTGTGTTACGGAAGTGCCGAGTTTTATATATTATTTGTCAGATAATTCAATACAATACTAATAAATTGATACAAACTAATAATTATAATAAATTGAATACAAATTTAGTTTATATACAGTGAACAAACTGTGTGCTGTGCTGTATTACGCTGTTTTACTGAATGTTAATTTGTCATTAATTTATACATTTAATTATACAAAAGTATCTTTTAAAAATGGAAAAAATCACTATACTCACATTTCTCACATGAACTAGTGAAGATGTCAAATTTGCTGTATTCATATACAAAATAAGCCATTGCAATGTATGTCTCAAAATTGGAATATATTAATAACTTTCTAGGACAGTTATATTTGGCAACATAATCTTTATAGAGCAACAGAGGGTGCAAATTCCTTGATCCAGAGCCATTTGGGAGTGTATATTTGGGACCATGTAAAAGAATGAAACTAAAAACACTTCATCAGTGTAATTCTAAATGGAATTACATGAAAAAGGCAATTATGCTTGGAGCAATGGGAACTACAGGAGAGAGGGTCACTCATCCCAGCCCACTTCCCCATTTCACACAAAGGCCCTCTGCAAGCAGGCTGGGAAGTCTAAAGGAAGTACTGAAGTGCCACATTATGTATTTTGACATAATACAGTTAACAGTCATAATAAATGTATATTATTAATCTACAAATTTAAAAAATACTTGATTACTTTTTCTAAAATGTCCCAACCATCATTGCCATCCTGTTTTATGGATGCCTACAGCTTGCTGGGGCACTTTAATGAGTGCTTTTGGAGGAGAGGATAATAGACTTTTCAAACTAGGAGCTTGGATACGTAGTATGTTGCTACCCAATATTATAGCATAATATGTAAAATATGTTCCCTGCATGTCAGATTGTATAAGAAACTCTAGTTTATAGAATATTATGTATTGCATCTGACAAACATATAGGGCTCAATCCTGCTCCAGTTCAAGTCAAAACGGATGTTCAAATTCTCATTGATGTACAGGATTGATGCAGAACAGAGATTGGATCAGAACTGAGTAATGATAAGAAGAGAGACCATGTTTTAGAATATATGGCAGTATATATTTTTCCATGTTCTAATAATGCAAATGGGACTGAATTGAATTTGCTCCACCTTTTTATTTTTAAAAAAGAGAGAGAAATCTTCATTGGGCTGAGACCAAACATGGAAATTTTAACCCAGAGCAATATGTTTATGAAAGCTGTGATCAATAGAAAAGGGGACTGGGTGGGGTTTGTATGGGATTTTATAATGGATTATGGAACTTTTAATATAGCATGCACTACTTATATGTGATATAATTAATTGATTTAAACATGGACTGTGGGCCAGTCCTGTTTTCTTCTCAACATTGCTTTTTGTTGCTATGTGAGATCAGAATTCAGTTCGTAGACCCAGTCTGGTGATTCCCAGCTGATAAGGACTGATGTGGCAGTATATTCCTCAGATTCTTGAGGCAGGGTGGGCCATATATTCTGCAGTGACCTTTGGGACTAGAAGTAGTTGAAATATAGGGGAAAATTCACCAAAATATTTTCCACATTGAAATGAAATTTCAAACTTGTCTAAATTTTCTGACCAGCTCTATGTGACTGAAATAAGTGTGGCTCTAAAAAGTGTCCTTCCAATCCTCTTCAGACAGAAAAGGATGCCTCAGTGTGGAGTCAGTGTATCAGAATGTCCACTTCTGAAGACATGAAAGGGAGTCCACTGAATATAGACACAAAGATGTCCCTAATTTCCATATATACTGAACATCACGGTCCCTATTGACTTCAATGAATGAGTTGGTTCTCAGTGTCTCTGAAAATCAGGATTGCTCCTGTCAGCCCAAACCTTTTTGGCCTTTTGCATACTTACATATTTTGGCTATGTGTAGTAAAAATCTTATTAAAAATCATCAGAAAGTTTCTGTAGTACGTTGTGCGTACTAGTGTTGATGATTGTATGATTGAAAATGGCCAAAATTGACTCCTTTGAAAAGAAGTAGAAATATTATTTGTTCCCTAAGTGAAATTTTGTATGGCAAGTATAGGCCTAGAACAGATTTCTACACCTGAGTTATAAACCCTTAAATACAGAGTTTATTATAAAAATGCTGACAGTTTCTTGTGGGTGCCATTAGCACTGCAAATGATTACACTCCAACGATTGCCTAAGACCTTAGCTGCTCTCATGCAACAGCCTTAAAACACAGTCATGTTACTTTGTCAGTACCCACAATATCATAAAAACCTAAAGATCTGACTTACAATATGAGTATAAAACCTCCAAAAGAAACTTTTAACTGTGTGTTTGTTTTAGACAATTTTTTATTAAGATGCATAAATGATTCATTGAAGTCTTAATGTCATTTCTGTGCCTTATGGACTCTGTCAGGAATTATCCTCTTACAGCTTGTTAATAAAGACATTGCTACTTCTAGAACAGTTCATATGCAATGCATATGCAGACTAAGGATTCAGTTCACACATCAGATCAAAACTACACACAGTATAGATAGGATGGTGGTAGGGGGTAGGAAGGAAATAGAGAAGAAGCCTTTCAAGGGATGCAATATATAGTTTTTCAGTACTCTAAATATCAGTGTTAGCATAATTACAATGCCATTTTAATGCAAGAAATTGAATATTTATTGAAAGAATGTATCTGTTTTGTATTACCCTGGAGCACACGTAAAAGAATACCTGTTGAAGTAATAGCTTGTTAAAGAATAATTTTAAAATGCATTCACAGAATTTACAATAGGACTTGTTTCCACAATATTGACCTGATAAATTAATAATGTAAATAACTATGCATTTTCTGGGCACTGTATATTACCTGAAACAATAAAATACCACTTAAAAATCATTTAATTATAGACCAAGGTTTTGCATTCTTAACAGATTTCTGCTGTAGCAGAAAAGACATTTCAATCGCCATATTGTAAAACCTTCAGGAGGAGAGTGAAGGCCTAAGACTATGTGAAAGCTAATCCTCGTGGAGTTTCCTTTATATGAACCTTTCAAGTGGGAGAGATGTGGGAGCCCAAAGAGGAGACTGCTAGCAGTGAGGGATGGCAAGGAAACTCCAGCTCTGTGAAAGAAGTATCCCCTCCTACCCATTAACATAACTACCTGCGGATGCATGATGGCACAGACCACTCATGACTTCTGTGCCTGTATCATACATCGTCTGTGTCAGGAGGGAACAGCACAGAGCAACATTAATGACTGTATTTCTGCTGGATTCTGTGAGAAGCATACTGCATAGAGGTCTCCAGCCCTGTTCTTCTACTTCCTAGAAGTCTGGAGCCCCAACCATACAGAGTTGGCTTTCTGGGCTTACTGTAAACACTGAAGATTGTCAGAAACATACCATGGTTTCACACTCCTTCTGCTCTTGTATGTAGGTGCTCCTGGTATGACGAAGTGTAATCCAAGATAACTGTGTTTGTATTATCTGTGCACCTAATCTAGATTTTACCATGCCAATACAATCATACTGTGTGCACTACCCATTCTATGTTAAAAAATAAATAAAAGAAAATATTTTGGGGCATTTGAACTGCTTTTTACCTTTTACATTTCCCTGTGACTCATATAGTAGAACCAAAGTAAACAGAATGAGAAATTCTACCAGAATGTTTTTAAGAACCTTCTAGTTGTACAGAACAGAAAACTCTGTTGCTCTATGTAATG
This sequence comes from Terrapene triunguis, assembly GCF_002925995.2. NCBI lineage: Eukaryota > Metazoa > Chordata > Testudines > Emydidae > Terrapene > Terrapene triunguis. Next base: position 24,858,820 of record NW_020664446.1, read on the forward strand.
GAATATACCTAAAATACTTTTTGCATTTTTACAATTATTTTCCTGTTCGGTCAATACTGTATTGTGCTACCCTTTCACCACTGGGAATTAAAGGCAAATAAATTAATTTTATTTTTCGGGATTTTATACTGGCCATAAAATATGTAAAAGGCTAAATCTGAGTAGAAAATGTAAGCAGCAATAAAGAAT
>NW_020664446.1:24864008-24936508 GCF_002925995.2 Terrapene triunguis
TTATTCCCCTCTCCTGTAGCAATTGCAATTTTGGTATATTATCTACAGCTCAGAAGGTGACCATGTAGCTTCTTCATTTAACTCTATGCTGCTTCAAATATCTGCACAAATCGCCTGGCAGGGGATGCTGTAGAGTGACATGGTCTGTGTCTTAGCCCAAGAGGGAATTGCAGTTAGCTCTGTAATTCCCAGCATCTCTTACCACCCTGTGGAATGAAAAGCCTAATGATAACTACTGAATGATATTTAGCTTAGATAAACATAGTTGCTAATGTGTCATAAATTAAGGATCCATATTTTGCACATGCTCTTGTTTGCAAATAAACTTCCAAAATAGGATGTACATTCTGGGAAAACATTAAAATTTTACAAATTTCCACAGATTTCAGATGCAGAAATTTAGTATAGTATGCTAGAGTTTTCTGCTCATTTCATTAGGTGTGTGTTATACTTTACCTTTATATGTGCACACCATTAGTTAGCATGTAAGAAAGGCCCCAGAACTATGATCATTACTCAGGCAGAACTCCCACTGACCTCTAGGACATTTAGCCTGAATAAAGACTGATGAACAAAGCTGTTTGCTTGTAAGGATAGAACCCTGTCAACAATCTGAAGGGAACTGTAGTTAAAGCCATATTAAACCAGAGATCAGACACAGCTCCTGTTGAACTGCATTCTGACATGGGTTGGCCTGTTGATGTGCACAAGGCTAAAGATGTCCTTGTAACTGTATATCAAATATGGCAAAATTCTCTGTAATATTTAACCATATTTTCCCCTTTCCCTGACTTATGTGATACAGAAACATATAAATATAAAACACATGTATACACACCCCTTCACCTACGTTTATCTTCTCATAGCCTCTCATGGAGGAAAGAACTTTTCATCCTGAGGCAGAGCCACAGGTGAAACTCAAATCTGGTAGCAAACTTTCAGAGAACTGTAGTGTTTAGATATAGCCTGCTAAATGTTTATGTCTTTACATCCTTCAGTTTCAGATGAAAAATGTTTTCTCCCTTGAGCTGCACTTGCAGCACATACTCCAGGAAATATTGGAACATCCAGGTGCCGTGTTGGTACCCCACCATTTTGAGGTCAGGATGGAAGGGGAAGATTTTAGTATTAACATTGAATTTCAAGGTCTATTACAAATGCTGGACTGTTCTTTACTTAAAATGCTTGAAGGAACCGCTCTGCTGCTGTGCTGTCATTATCAGACAGTTGAAAGTTACTGTAATCTTGGTCAGGAGTTTTGAATATGTAATGAGAATTACTTGAACGGTGGATAGTTATATAATTGAATTTTGTTGCTGTTGACGTAAAGTTTTCTACTGAAGCAGGAGAAAAATAACATTGTTTGTTTTCAAAGTGAAATAACGCCTTGAATTGTATCATTGAAATATACATAAGAGATGCAGCCTCAAGTGAGTTTTGTGGTCCCTCTGCTAAAAGGCACACTAGTAAAAATAAAAATACTATCTCACTGCTGTCCGTTATGTATATTATGTATACCGCATAACTTTCTAATTTAATCTCTTAATACAATTATATGAATTTAGTGCTTGTAAAAGACATCAAAGTGACAGTCCCGGTGATCCCTATCCACAGCCCTGAAGTTCTCTGTCCACAGAACTAATTCAACACAAACAATGAAATAGAACAGCCTCACTTGCCCGGCCAATATATCTCAACCCTGACCTGGAGGGCTGACATCTGTGAGTGAGTGAATTCAGTCTTCATACCCTTTCGCTTTGTGATGCCTCTATTGAAACTTCTCAAGGATGCCAATGAGAGTCAATTGTGGTTATGGTTTTTCACAGCACTGCTGAAAAAACACTCAGTTTTCAGAGCTGTGCATTCATAGAATGTAACAAAAAAAAAAGTCTTAACAAAGGGTTGACATTTGCATGGTTGACACAAGGGCCAATCACAATACCAGTCCTTGTGAGCAGAACCTTTTGGCCTCTTATCCTCCCAGCAAGCAGATATCCTGAGAGAGGGTGAGAATAGATATGACTATGGTCCCACTCATCTGGACCCACACTTGCCTGTAGAGCAGTCTGTCCAATCCTAATGTCAAAACTGGGACATGGGTGTTCTGACCTAGTGGTCAGAGCAGGTAGGGGCAGGATACCAAAGTCAGGCAGTGGGAGCAGGTAGCTCAAGGGAAGCAGCCCTAAGCAGGGGAAACTCAGTTGAAAGACAACTTCCTCTTTCTGTGGTTGGTTTAACTAGAATCAGGGAACCAATCAGGATCCCCTTGAGTTCCACCAATCAGATCACAGGACTAGAGTCCTCTGGCCTAGTTGAGCTTCTAGTTCTGGCAACTGTTGGCAGGACAGAACTTACTGGTTCCTAAAACCCTGTGGACCAAGTTTGATACCTGTGGTTCCTGGTACCTAATGGATGTCATAGGACATGCACCTCCTGTGGATAGCAAACACTCCCAGAGACTGATGCATAATCTCTCCCTTGCTCTCCTAAGGACAGTGCACCTCTGCTACACAGAGTTGTGTGTAAATCACACAGGCCATACCTGTTTTTAAATATTGGCTATATATAATCTATCTAATTTATCTATCTAGGTTTTAATATTGGACCCATCATACTGGTATCTGAACATCTCAGTGCTGAGGTACCCCTGAGTACATATTTACTCATGCAGTCCACCATGTTCTCACTGCTATTTTTAGCAAGCTAGCTAGATTAAAGCTAGTGCAGGCATGTCTCCAGAAGCTCAAATCACAACCCCAGTTGTAGTGTAGATATACCTTTAGACCCATACGTCATAAACAGAATTGGTATATTTTAACTGAAGAATCTCCATTCCTGCTATTGATATATTATCCAGAAAAAGTCAGCCTCACTCTCAGGTCCAAGGTTGATTTTGCAGTAATAGCAGTAAGAAAAAAATAAATAAACTTACTCATTTTACAAGTAAAACTAATAGAGAAGTAATTGAGGGATGATAAAAATGGAACCTCACTATGGTTTGAGTGTTTTAGAGTCAATGTTCACTTTTAAAATATTTTTTAAAATACATATCTCACTATAAAATTAATTATGGATTGTATAAATTTAATAGGATATCTCCAAAATGAAAATTATTAATTTATTTTTACACTTTATGTTTGACCTTTATGAACCACTTTAGTCTTTTCTTTGGTTCTGCCACTTATGAGGTCATAAAGGTCATAGCTAACTTGTAAAAATAAATCTAATATTTTGAGTAAGGCAAGGTCACATTCTACGTTCTGTATCTACTGTAATATATGTATATATCATGCAAGCAGACACAGACTGCACAATCTACACAACTGATGTGGTAGATGTAGGAATTTGTCTATGTTTACATTTGGAAACACATTACAAATAGACTTGAATAAGTTATCTGGTTCCCAACAATGAGTTTTTGGTGAATAGTCTGCCTATCCTGTCCTGTCCAGCCTCACTCTTGGCCCATGGGATAAGGAGGAGGAATTAGGCGTCTTACCTTTTGAACTTACCCAAAAATTTTAAGACATATAGAGGGAGAGAGGAAATTACTAGAATTCTTAACGGAGTGTCCACCATTCTGTCTGCTCTTCTTATATCTGGTTGCCTGCAGCATCTGGATCTCTGTGGTAGTTATTATGCCTAAATCAGAGGTTCTTAAAGTTCATTGCACCGCGACCCCCTCTGACAAGAAAAATTACTACATGACCCCAGGAGGAGGGACCGAAGCCTGAGCCCGCCCAAGCCCAGCCACCCTGGGTGGAGGGTTGGGGGGGCAAAGCCTGAGCTACACCGCCCTGAGCTGGGGGGCCAAAGCCGAAGCCCAAAGACTTCATCCCCATGCAGGGGGCCTGTAACCTGAGCCTTGCCACCCAGGGCTGAAGCCCTCAGGCTTCAGCTTTGACCCCAGGCAGTGGGGCTCGGGCTTCGGCTTGGGCCCCAGCAAATCTAAGCCAGCCCTGGTGACCCCAATAAAATGGGGTTGCGATCCCCTTTGGGATCCCAACCCACAATTTGAGAACCACTGGCCTAGATGCTTTGATAGTAGTTCGTAGTTGCATTTTATAATGCTTCCAGCCTTTAATTAAATTATTGTGTGACACACCCAACCATAAAATGAACATATGTTTTCAGTTTGTGTTTATCCTGCATTAAAGTAACCTGTTCATATGGGGAAATGTATTCTCACAGGCACTGTATGACTAGAAAGTGGCATAGCACCTGTACCATTTGGGCATTAACAGTAAGTTAGTTAAAAACCCCTTTTTTCGGGTATTTATAACTTCACTTCAGACTCAATCTTGGCATACAACAGGGGTTCTCAAACTGGGGGTTGGGAGGTTAATACATGGGGGGGTCGCGAGCTGTCAGCCTCCACCCCAAACCCCACTTTGCCTCCAGCATTTACAATGGTATTAAATGTGTAAAAAAGTGTTTTTAGTTTATAAGGGGGGGTCGCATACAGAGGCTTGCTATGTGAAAGGGGTCACCAGTACAAAAGTTTGAGAACCCCTGGCATACAAGCTTTCAGCCTGGGAGTGCATTGTTTGGCCTTTTTTTCAACATAATTGCTTGGGCTGATGTTAGGTTATGAGTGTGAAGGTTTTAGATTTTTTTTTTGTACTTGCTCAAATGTAACTTCGATTTCTTATAAAATTTGGGAAGTGATTAGCAGGTAATGGAATCTAATTCCTGTTGTTTTTTATTCTGAAAAGAACAAAGCAATAAGAAATGTCATACCTTCCAAATACTTGGAAAAGTTACTGTTGTGTGTGTTTAAAAGGTATTGTGGGGGGGAGGGTTGGTTTTGTTGTTGTTGTCAGGTTTTTTTTAGTGTGGGGCAGTTATAGCTCTCATGTCTTTTCAATAAATAATATTGGGCTATATTTTCTGAATAATTTGTCCAAGCCAAACATCTTCAGCATGGTGGGCTGAGGGAAGTAGGGGGTTCAGACCTGTTCCATGAAAGGTATGGAGCTGCTGATGGGGGTAGGGAATGACTGGAACCAAAATCAAAGATTTCAGCTTCTGTTAATGCACAGGTGCATAATTCTGTACATTTTTTATTCCTTCCTTGTCTCCCCTTGCCTAGCATGACAGTGACCAAGGGGTCCAGATTCATAGTTATTGTTAACTCTGTTGACCATCCTGTTGTGGTCACTGAATGGCCACAACCACTGCACTTAGGTATCCAAATAAGAATACCCAGGGCTAAACTGTATTGGCCATCTCAAACAAAACACTGCCTCCAACAGAGCTACAGAATCCCCATACCAAGCCACAAGCAATCCCTGAAAACATAATTCCTAGCTTCTGTAATCCCATGGATCTCTCACATCCTCAGCAGTATATCCCTGAGAGCAGGGTTTTTTTCTCTCTCATATATGATTTCTTTCTTACCTTGTCATTTATTTGTTCAGTTTTCTATTTCTTCTTTACCCTCACCATTGTTTTTTCTCCTCCATCCCTTTTTTCTTCTTTCTGCTCCATTATATTTTCCACACATTCCTTCCTTCTTTACCATCTAGCCTCCCAATTTCTCTTAGTGCCTTTCGAGAATGCAAGGTATTTCCTACTGGCTGGCCACTTCCTCATGCAACCAACTTCCTCCTATTGCCCAAGACCTGGAATGAGACATTTCCTGACCTGCTTCAGAATGGCCAGTTGTTGTATAGGGGGAAGCATAGGTTAGCCAGGTCTGTGGCCTAGCACACCTTAAGCCCTTTGTCCGACATGAACTTCTAACATGCATCTTTCATTGAAATACCTTTAGCCCTGCAGCCTGGACTTCATTATACGGTTCTCTTAAAAGCAATGCAAGGAAAAATCAGCAGGGACTGTATATTGCTATCTATGCCTGTTATTGTGGTTCCCCATCTCTATGGGAGGAGTGAGTTTTATTGAAAGATTTCAAGTTTTGAATGAATCCCTTATTTACAGTCTTCAGCTATGATCAATGCAGCTATTAGAAAAGCTTGTTTCTAGCAGGTTCAATTGGACAAGAAAGCCATCACCAATCAAAAAGCCAGCGGTTTCTCTTGGGCCCACAATTCTTTACCTGTATGGTTATAAGATACCTGATAGCCACAGTTCTGGAACATTCATCTCCGCATATCACCCCTTTCACAATCTAGTGTGCATTTAGGGATAAAATTTGAGAAACTGCTTACCATTTAAAACAGAATATATGTTTGAACAAAGTCAGGTGCTCTATTGTTAGCAACAACATGGTCTGGAAAGAGGGCAGCAGAGAGTCTACTATATTGAATGGAATATATTTCTTAAGCAACATATACAATATGTACACCATAATAGTGGCAGGGGTGGAGAACAGAAAGCACTTGCTAGTCCCTTTGGATGATGTAGTATACCTCAATCATGGCTCTGCTTCGATCTGCAGCTCAAGAATTATGCAGTCATCCTAACCTCATGAAAATATAAAGCATTTTCATGTGTATGTATAGAGAGAGAGAGAGAGAATGTGTGTTAATTTTTATGTGCAAATTTTACTACACTTTATAATGGTATTTAATAGCATAAAATGTTGGCACCGGTATTGAAAATTGGTGAAGGTTCAGCCATCTGATTTTGAGCAGGTTATGCATACAGGCACTAACACTTGTAGACAGTTTAATAACAGTATTTGGCACTGTCTCTTCGAGCTGCTTAAACTAATTAATGCATTTGCTCCCTACAGGGCAAAATTGAGTTTTCAGATACATTTATAAACTGATGTGCATGCTTGCTAAATATTTCATTATTTTGAGCTATAACGTCTAACGTTTTGTGACAGTAAAGATACAGTATATACTGTTTCATTTGAAAAATGTATAGTGAATCAGAAAATATTATCTCTGTCCTTACATACGGATACATAATTGTTTTATTATACAATATTTTTAGAATGTTAAGAGGTACTCAATAATTTGGCCATCACGCTACAAAGAACCATTATTGCTTTGCTCTCAAATGATGATTTTGGAACCATTCCATTGTTTCCTGTAACTATTCCATGCTCCAGTTAAGTTTGCACAGACTTCTCATTTTATTCCTACAGGTTTTGTAAAGTTCCAGGTCCACCTACCCTGCTGGCCTAACCCGCCTCCTATTTCTCTGCCAAAAAGGGTGGGGGTGGGGACGGGGAATTTGGAGTGAGTCCCTGGCAATGTGGATTTACTTTATTTCATTGATTTAAAAAATGACATCAGGCAATAATTCCCTGAAATCCCTGAGTGCTCAAGGTTAACACTAATCTTGCTGGCTTAAAAAGAGGTTAAAAAAATAATAAGTAACAATTTGATTTGAAATAAACCTTTCTAAAGAAATCACAGTAAACAAAATCTGTTTGCCTAAGGAAACCCTCCTAGCAATCAGCTAGTAACACAACTGCATGTGCTAATGAACCCAAAGCTGTTAATGTGGTTTCTTCAGTTAAATTGATTCATGAATTTTGAAGAGAACATTATCTAATGAATTTTCTTTGAATAGAAAGCAATTAAAAGGACAAATCAGTCTGATTAACCCCAAAGTCACCCGACTGCCACAAATGGTGTACAGTTTGAAATTATATCATAAAAAACTAGAGCAGATTTGCTATCTCTTTGCCCTCTACTAATCCATGTAAATTAATGAACAACAAAGTTAATTTCTTTGATGACCCTTTTCTAGTATCACCTGGATTATGCTGATGTTTAATTTGCTTAATGTTATAATAAAGACTAAACAGATTTTTTCAATGAAGTGATTATCATTCCCTTCAGTTAAGAAGTGATTTTTATTATTTAACACACAAATAATGGTGTATGGGTTTCCTTTAAGAACAAAATCACATTTCACTAGGTTTGCATATAACATAGTCAGTGGCACTCGGTACCAGAATAAGAAGAAAATATTTTTAATCAGTTTGTTTCATTGCCAAAGGATGAGACTGGTGTTTTCATCATTGTTTGCTTCTTATTTTTTATTACAGTTTGTTACCCACAGTAGAGATGTTTTGTAGTTTTCATCACAGCTTCTGCAAGTGTTTTGGAAGAACAATAGCTGTTAAACCAAACTAAATCTGAAACTAGCTATTGGTTTTCTTACTGTAAAATAATCCTTGGGTGAAAAGTTAAAATTGTGCAAACAGAGGGGGAAATGTTCTAATGCATTCATTTATGCAATATTGCAACAGGATGAAAACTAAAAGCAATTTGATGATTGCAAATTAAAACTAAAATAATGGAAGTTATTTTATTTGTCATGTCCTCATCATTAAGGATGTACTGTACATTGAAGGTCACAGACAGTCCTTACATTTTATAATGTCTAGAATTCTGAACAGTAGCTTGGGGGTCTCTACTATAAAATGCAGTCAGCCAGGATAATACCAAGTCCACTGGCTCTAGGGCTTCTTTTCCACTGTGTCCCAGCTGAAGTTTGAAATTAACTAGAGATACAAGAGCTTTGTAAAATAGGTAGAGTCAGTTATTTCTTCCCTCTTTAATTTGACTCCGTGCTAATTTATATTCTGCCAATTTAATGGAAAACCATATTATATGAGTTAACAGGATAATTGTACTTGAAGCAAATTAAAAATATAGAAAAATCAAAGCCTTAAATCCCCTTTTTATAGTGATCAATTACTTGAAACACTCTAATAATCATGTATTTAAATACAGTAATATAGAACACAATAACAGGACTGAATATCTGGACTGTTTTAATTTAAAATAGAAAAGTTGCTGTTCATTCCATAGTTTGTGTAAGAGTTCTTAATGATTTTTATCTTGGCTATTTAAGCCATCCTTATGAATAGTGTATTGCTGCTTCTTTTTTTACAGATTCATTCACCAGACAAGTGCTATGGACCCTGTTGAGAGATGTGAAATTTGGAGAGGCAGTTTCTTACAAGCAATTAGCAGACCTGGCAGGCAACAGCAAAGCAGCAAGAGCAGTGGGAGGAGCAATGAGAAGCAATCCTGTAAGTTCATGTCAACTTTCAAATAAAGTTGATGGAAGATGGTGGGTTTAGACGGAAAGCTTTGTGGGCTAAATGTCATTAGATTAAATTTATCTGCTATGAAAACTACTCTACCATGAGTAATAAGGTCAGTAAGTGTTTTTAATCAGCATTAATGCATAAACCAGTTTAATATGATTTATTCCCCACCATTTATGGTGTTAGTAGATTTGAAAAGAAGCATTGCACTTGTTTTAATTTAATTCGTCAACCTATAGACATTTTGTTATTCTTAAACTTTTTTTATACTCTTGGGAATGTGGAATCCTTTGTCACTTAACAGTGACACTTTCTCACAGGATGTGAATGGCTTTTAACTGAGTTATAAACTAGTTCATCCCTCTGGGCCTGAAAATAGTTCTGGCAATGTGAGAGGAGCAAATAGATTATTCATTCATAAGGGCACAAGTAGGACTCAGATTCCCAGCAGCTCAGGTTCTGGGTTGTCTGGGCTGGCCAGGTTCTCTCCCCACTTCAGAGGTTGAACCAGAACCTCAGCTGGTGTAAATGGCATAGCTCCATTAAACTCAGTGGAGTTATCAAATGTACATGAGTTGAGGATCTGGACCTCTGGTTTGGTGAAGCCATTGGTGAGCCCTCTAACAGTTGCCTCAGATACTTTCAGCATACCAAATTGGCTCAAGTTTGGCTGGGATCCATTAGTCTGACCTATATATTAAACGAGGTTATGTAGGTCCTGGCACATGGGTTAGGTCATTAGAAATCAGCATGTGGACGGAGAAGGAAGAGGGAGTTTGGCTTCTCAACTCCTCTGTATTTGGGCTTTGGGATATTTGCCCCTTCCCTGAGTTTAAACCAATAGATTCTGGATGTGTATCTCAGTATGACATTGGTTGCAACTTTGGTGCACTAGCAGATGCCAGGACTGCAGGCCATAGTCAGCCCTTGGTATCATCTGTGGAATCCACACTCTTTGGGCTAATAGGACAACATTGGTTTCACGATTCATTGTTACACAAGTACAGAAAGGGGAAGGCCAGGAACATCTTTCAACTGATGCCCCAGCTACCTGCTTACAAAAACATTTTATTTATTAACATTCTATTAATAACATTGTGGCTTTTTCAGCCATTCTTGAGCATGTTTCTCCTCATTACCAAATGCCCTCAGAATGTGTATCTTTCCATACTTTACTATGTCTTTATTTCTCTGGCATCATATCTGCTGTAATCTTTGACCTTCCATGTTATTTTTATATTCAGTTTCCTCAGGTTTTTCTTTAATAAGGTACATAAGAGACTACAACATGTGGTAGGAAAGTGAATACAAAAATTTGTATTCACAAGTGGAGGTGACTTTACATATACAAATCATAAAATTTTGCTTTTCACGGTGCCACATACACTGTGAATATTTATCCTGATTTATAAAGGAAATCTAGCATAACTGACCCACATACTGGGACTTGTAGTTCTAAGAACAGCATGCAGATTTAAATAGAAAATAACAGAGACATGTCAAAAAGAAAATCCTTTTGGAATACAATAAAATTATACATGTTCTTGTGCAGAATGTATATGGGACTTCTAATTAGAGGTATAGGAGATATGCAATAATGAAAGACTTTGTGTTGAAAAAGACAGGAGCATCATTACAGTATAATAATATTAATATTTTATATTAGCAAGTTTCCATTGTGAAATGTTGGTATGGTATTGTATTAGTATATGCCTTTCCCTAACGCAGTGCAGTAATCTGTAATTGTTATGTTAAAATGTGGTGGTATATCAAGAACAGAAAATACTGTAGCTGCAGCATGGGATTTTTTAAAATTTTTAAAAATTGCCATAGCTTTGCTGTATATTTTCAGAACTATTTTCATCCTTGCTCACAGGAGAAAAAGCAGGAATTTTCACACCACAACCTGCTGTTACCTCTACTTTGGATGCTGCTGCTCCACTGCAGCCTGAGGGCAAAGCTGGGTACATTTCTAGGCAATAGCAATTACATATCCTTTTGCACAAAACTACATTGTTATTCTTTGAGAACTGTTTCCTGTAGGTTTGCATTGTATTACCTTGTCTTAATGTACACCATATTGTATTGGAAAGCAATCTATCATATTAAAATAAGTTGTATTGTCAAGTACAGCACAATGTATTGACAAAACATGGTATCATACTTTGTTTGTAGATTGTTTCATATGAAAGTCTCATATGCACTTACAGAATTCTTAATATACTTTTTGTATTGCATTTGCAAACTTCACAAACACAACAGACATAGTGTATTTGACAATACATTAGCTGTTTAAAATTTTCATTTTTTCAATGAGGGAGGGTAATGAGGTTTTAAATCTAACTAAACACAGTTCATCCATTTTGACATAGTATTAAATATTTTGGTGAAATTGCAGGTTGAGTCCTTATAAGCACTACTGCATTACAACTGCTACATGAATAATATACATGTCTTTATTATGATGGAAATGCCCTTTTTGAGTAATCATCACCCTTGTATAATATGCCAAAAATGCATAAATCAGTTGCTTTTACAGCATTCAGAAGAGCTAACTGTTGTTATTGTTTGTCCACCAATGTGTCCTGAGTTTAAGGATATGCCTGAAAAGAAAGTGTGCAATTTCAAAAGCCATTGTGAGTAAACAGATTTTTGTACATAACATAATGGTTTAAAGTTTAGTGAATACAGACTATAATCCTTAATGTACCAGCTATGCAAAATACTTACCACAATATATGACATCAGCACTTGTTGGCACATATTATTTGGTTATTGACAGTTGACTGGTACTAGTAACAGTATTCAGAAACATGTATTGTTTTGCAACCTGTCTGATGAATCTATTCTTACACTATTAATCTCCATAAATGTGCCTGTCCAAATATGACCAAAGTCACTAAAATTATAAAACATGATTTCCTGTTGTCAATTGTATTATCACTAGAAACAAGTGTGTTAAAAACAGAACTATATGTAAAAACCTACCATGACTGAAATCAAAAGTAATAATAAAAAATGTATGCCTTATATTTTCCACCACCTAACAAAATACTTCTCTCTTCTACAAATCATGTCTGGTTGGTGCTTAATTTCTGTAGTATACATTGTACAAGTTTCCTTTGTAGTTAGGTTGCTTCACATAATTCATACAATGACCTTCAACTTTATGAGAAGGTGGAAAAGGTGCCGGCAGCAGCTGAGAGATGCAACATCTTTGCTTCAAATTATGCCAAGGACATGGCAGGGATGGCTCACCTTTTGCAAGAAAAACTTCAAATAGTTTACTGCAGTTTAGATTGATTGTGAGGTCTGTGGTCCTCAAAGGGAACCCATAAAGTTCAATTAAAAATCTCATTAGAATACTATAGGAGGATCAAAAAGAAATCACAGAGACTCATGGGAGATACGGAATGTTGGGCTGATTAGTCCAAGGCCATCATAAATGACTATTCTATGACTTAAATAAGATGTCTTCAGTGGTCTGTTAACAGCAGCAATAGCTGTATAAAGTCTCTTTATATTCTTTCTGCTTATGTTATTGTTCAGGCTAAAACCTAACTAAGTGTATAACTTGACACTAATATCGATCTAACGTAAGTCAAGAATATTATTCAACCAACATTTTTGAAACATTCAAGATTGAATAGAGTAATTGTGCATTTAAGAGAAGATTGTGAAGTATGGATTTGAAATGTTGCAAATGCATAAAACTAGTTGTGCATTAATTCCTTAGGTGGCTGGCAATAAACTTGAACACATGCTGGTTCATATTATAGTATTTGTTTCTATCAGGGAATAGGGGAGAAAAAGCAATGGGACATGAGAACACTGAAAGATTATTTTTAGCTAAGTGTGATTTTTGTTGTATGTTATAACTTGATATTTCAGCTGTTTCCATTATGGCCTCACTGATCTATTTTTGACAGTTTGGCAGCTTTCTATAAGTATTCAGTCCATCAACCAGTATAATAGGATGGTCAGTTTTCTATTGCGTCAAATTGAAAACTCTTAACAAGCAGAGCACCACAGTTGAACACCATTCTGTTTCATCCTCAGACAGAATTTGCTAAATGCAGTTCAGAGGCAATCAATACATTGTGCAGAGAGTTTTTTCCCCACCTTTTTCTAAACAAACGCATTATTGAGGAGTTAGTTTATTCACAGATTGCCATGAGCGTTAATGACCACCCGAGTCTTGTTCTGCCAGTCACCTAGATGGCTGTTGATAAAGATTTAGCATCATGTTCTAAGTGTCAGGCCTGTCAGTAGTGCTGAACCATTTGACCAGAAGAAAAAACGCACAGGGAGCTATTGATTACAGCTTCTCAGTGTCACTTGTTCACCAGGATTTAGGTATTGATGAGGCTGCGAGTGAAAACAAGCTCTTTCCCTTGTGGGCCTCTACCCAGAAGAACAAAAGCAAAGTTGGAGAAAATATTCAGCTGGAACCTGAATCAGAGGGATTCCATTATTGATTGAAAGGCCCCTTCATGTTATTTTTGTTGGAGACAAATCTATGGGTTTGGAAGTTTTATAGCATTTGAGATAGGGTCTGTGTAAGTGATGGATTCATGTATTGGATGAATTAGATTTCACAGCATGAAGATTTCAATGGAGCTGTAATGTTATGAACTGCTTGGTTATTGATAAAAATTACATTACATGTAGCTGAGGTTTTAAAGCAGAGGATTGGGATAGTATTCCTTTCCAAATGTCCTTAGGGCTCTAATAAATTTTAGCAGGTTTAATTCTTTTAGTAGTCTGAAAATTGTCACCACAATTAAACCAAACTGAAGTGATATTCAATATTTTTAAATTACCGGGTGATTGTAATGCATTTTCTTTAATTATTTCCAATGCTGAGTAGAATGATGCATACACACACGGTACATAACAAACAAGTCATATACACATCATACATTATGACAAACATGGCATAAATTACCTAATTTCTGCAACCGTGGCCAAAATATTATTTATTTTGCACCTTTGATGTCATCACTTGCACTTTGCCTGTTAATTTGTGCCAGTACTACTTCTGGTTCCCAGCAGCAGTAATCTTTTAAATAAAAAGAACCTGGCATCAAAACACTTTCTCACCCTATCCGCCTAACTCAAGCACCGCCCCAAAAAAGAGGGATCAGATTAAAAGCAGGAATCAAATTAAACTTGCTATAATCTGTTTTGGACTTGTGCCAAGGTTCTAATTCCTTGCTCCCCTCAGAGATAGGAACAGAAGGTGCATCCCACTGGAGATGTGAGATGCCCGGATTTCCTCTTATATATAAAGCATCTGGGTGAGATTTGCATGGTACAAGAACATGTTAGTGGTGGGCCATCAGGGATCCAGTTTCTGCTCTATAGAATGATCTGTGCCAGCCCCAGGGTGAATTACAGCAGCCTATGGACTGCTTTAACTTGTGCCAGCTGGCTGTGGTCCCCAAAGGATCATACTCCAGCTGAGAATTGGTGGCATGTCCTTTTCCACCTGAATACACACTCTGCTTCAGGAGGAAGTTGGCATAGGAGTGGACTTTACACCAGCAGAGCAGTGTGCCTCTCCCTCATTCTCTGAGGGAATTCTCAGCTGACCAGCTACAGACAGTCTCACTCTTTCATACCACCCGCGTAGTACAAAAGAGCTGGATCAGGAGGAGTGTGTCTGGCCCTTTAGGTTTGCAAGGTATATGACCTTAGCATCAGAACACCCTGATTTATAGAAAAGCTAATTTAAATATCTTTGCATTTTTTTTACAAGTTATTATTGCTGTTTATACTGTCACTCCAAGACCTGTAGGTAGTAACTAATATGGATTTTTATGGATGGAAAGATATCAAGAAGAATATCAATAATTTTAAAAATAACTTCATTAAAGTGTGACGTAAACAGAACACGTGATGGTGTGGTGGTGTATAAAATTTTTATTGATGCTCATTGGAAATGTCCTGCATAATTCACTTGTGGCGTTGCCAGTTGTGAATAAGTTCAGTCAAATTTTTATACCACCATGTACTACATATGGTCTACATCTAAGTTTTAAAAAATAATTTAACAACCTATATAATATCCATTACCCTATCTCCTTTCCATCATCAGCTTTTTTTTAATCCATTTGCCTTCCATTTCTGTTCAAGGGCTTGATCCTGCAAAGTGCTAAATGTTGAGGGCAATTAGCACCCTGCAGCTTTGAGATCCAAGTTCATATTCTTACCTCTAGAGTACTTAAATAAGCATAGTTTGAGCCTTATAAAGGAAAAACTGCAAAGTGGAATAGAAAATGAATCAGTGTAATGTTTTGCATCTATTCATACAGATTAAGAAGACTGTACCAAATAATCTTGAATCTAAAATGTTCAGCATCTTGAAGGATGCACTTTTTAGTACCTCATTTCCTTTCACAGTTGCATCACTGCATTTGAAATACTATCCCGTTACCAAAACAAATGTTGTAAGATTAAAGATGATGTGCTGAATTTTTTATGATGTGCATTTCAAGGATGATATATAAACACCAGTAATAAAAAAACATTGCATTTATGTACTTCTCTACATTATCAGTATGTTATGTAATTTTTCATGTACATTTTTGAAAACCCTTGACATTCTCCTATGAATGATATAAAGCAAAAGGTATAAAACAGTTTCCCAGATTGTTTAGGGTGCAAATTAAATGTATCCTGGTATAGGTTTTAAATATACAAAATCAGTCTCAGATTGACTTACTGTTAAATAATTATTATCATAATAATCTTACATAGTACTTCTCATGAAAAGTTCTCAAATATCTTTACCAAAAAAAGTATCATATTATATATGGGAAACTGAAGCACAAAGAGGTGAAGTAACTTCTCCAAAGTCACTGAGCAGGCCAGTGGCAGAATTGGGGCTAGAATCCAGGTTTCCTGAGTCCCGGTCTAGTGCTCTATACACTTGCCGACACTGCCTTCCCTAGTTGTTAAAGTGGTAGCAAAGGGATACCTGGCAAATGTTTCATTTTCTAAAACTGCAACTCTGTTCTCTTTATGTATTTTAGCTATTTGTAATGCACCCATTCCTCTAGCACTTAGATCCTGTACAAAACCGTCAATATTATCCTTACTCTATGAATATTATTTTTCCTCTTGGAAAGTTATTTTCAGAATAACCAAATATTCATAATTCAATACCTATTTTTGGTTATGCTACCGTGCTATTGAATGCTCATGAGCTTCTGTATGCAAACCTTTCCTTTGAGCTTTTGAGAAACACTGATATATTATATACCGTATACAGGTATGTATATCCCAGGACCTGAAACATGATCTTCCTTTTCTTCCATGTCTACACAGATGCATTGCTTTGCAGGACCAGGATCTGCATGAGCCCTTTGTTATCGACACTATGGTCCAGATCCTGCCCTGGTTTAGAACAGTTTGCAGTGCTTTCACTGTGCAAAGGTGTCCTAAAGTTGTAGACACTGGAATACTCTTCTTCTGCAGGGGGAATTCTAAGGTGACCTAGAGATACCATAACAGATGCTGTGTCCACCACTTCCCAACCGCTGACACAAAGGGCATGGAGAGGGGTGGGGTTATTTGGCAGCAAACACAGATTGCTTTAGTCTTCGGGCTGCTCTAGTTTATGCTAGGAACCAGACCAGCACATAGATGGCCCCTGGATTGGGGACCATAAGGATCATTTAAAATTGCCTTTGTCTCCCCCTCTCCTCCACTATGCCGAGTGCTCCTCATTGGAAACTCAGAATCTTGGAGGGGTCTCACATGCGTGCACATTTTCTAACTCTGAAGACTTCAATAGGGTTGCATGGGATCTAGCTGAGGGCAAAATCTGACCCCTTTGCTCTCTCTTTCCTCCTCCTCCTCCTCACCAACTCATAAACCACTTCAAAGATACCTTCATGTATGTGTATCATTTATGCATGATTTACGTATCTCTACTCAAAAAAAACCACAGGATATATTTGTGTTTAAAATGGGCATGCTTCTCCATCTTCACATAGTCTGCTCTTCACTGCCAAGGAGTATGCAATCCTAAGAAAGGGACAGAGTCAGCTGAAAAACATGCTTTACCATCTTCCAAAATGCAGATTTTGGCAATAGCAGGGTATGTAATTTAGGGCCGCCCAATGAGTCATTAACAAATCCGCTAACAAGTTATATGGGGTTTCTGGGCCCATTTACTCTGTTGTTTAATTTGAAAAGTTGTTACCATGAGAACCAGATTGTTTTTGTGCTGACTCTGGGATACAGAACACCTGTTAAACCCTCTCATATCAGCAGTCAGGATTCTCATATAAGAAGTGCAGTTTTATTTGGCACTGGACAAGACAGTGACCACTAACAACTGAAGGCATCTGCAACTGGTATCTGCAGAAAACTCAGCAACATGACAATAATTTTTTGCACTCTTAACGTACTGTAAATTTGTGCTTCGCCTGTTTGTTTCAGCAGAAGAACATCACATCACTTACAATTAATTTCTTAAAGAGGAACTGGACTCCTTTGATTACATTTGTCTGAATTCTTCTTATACGTTTGTGATTCTTGTGAAAGGGAAGCCCTCTCTTCTTCACGGTATGTTTCACTCTGGCAAAGGAGGACCATCTCTTCAGTGAGGATGGTAGTTCAGCCTGTATGGCTCAGTCATCCCTTTTCATCTTGACAGTGTCAAGAGTAACATTTGTGACCTGTTCACTGGGAACTTGCCTGAAACCACCAACTCATTTCATGTAGGCCACCGAAATGCTATCTGATTGCGAGGACTTTTGGCTGCTAACAGTCTAAGCTTTATTTTGGCCACTGGCCTGTGAATGAGACTTCACAACCCATTATCTATCACTGAGCTGTCCAGTTGTGTGTTTGAGTCTGTGGTGTTGAAGTGCAGGGAGGACAGAGCAAAGGCATTTTTCTCAGAGAACATGCAATATGTTTTACATGGCCTTTACTTGTTCTTTGGGAGGAGACCTTTGCCTCCTCTTTAAGGACCCTAACAATCTCTCCATGTCCCCCTCTTTTTAATCCCTTATCTCTATACTCAAAACTGTATGTTTATTTTTCCTGCTCAAAACTGGGTTAGTTTCCTCCTCAGAGCCCACCAGTGTCACTACTTAACTGCCCAGAGGGGTCAGTACCGAGTGATAAACACTCCTTTCCTACAAGGTCTGAGTGTACTGTGTCCACTGCATTCCCAGCCTGCATCCTTCCAGTGAGCCAGAAATCAGTCCTGGACTTGGCAACTGACATTCCCATGTAGCAATACAGCAAATGGCCACTGTACCAGCCCATAACTTAATATTTGAATCCAGATCACCAATAATTTAATGGCATATTAGTAGCCATCCTAACCCCTCTGTCCTTGGTGGGCCTACACATGTCTGGTTTCTTTGAGCACTTACTGGTGAATGGTAAAAGTGACTGCTGTTGTAGGCTATTCTCCTAGGCTAGAGGCTTTCTTCCCAGATCTGCTGCTCCCATAGTCTGCTATAAGAGCTAGGGGACAGGGCGAGCAGATAGCATCCATCACAGACAAATCGGAGATGGATGTGGAGCCTGACTCTGTGCCAGCACTTGCTCCTGCACGGTGCCCTGGCCTTACTGGCACCCAGCCAGGGCCTGCTAGGGTGGGATTTACATTTCTGACCAGAGAACCACAAGAACTACAATTCATCATAATCTCGAGAAAAGACAGACAAATGATTCAGAAACCTTATTTTTGTATGTGAATGTATTTTGCAGGTTCCGATTCTAATACCATGCCACAGAGTGATTTGCAGCAGTGGACAGACTGGCAACTACGGAGGAGGAACTCATCTGAAACAGTGGCTTTTGTCACATGAGAAGCTTCAGAAAGAAAAGTTAGCATATTGATGCAGTTCAGCCACAGCTGTTATACAGCCAAAACACATAACCAAAGATACTTGGCTTATAACAAGCTTTCAGAACACACAGTAGAATTCAGGAAAATGGTAAATATTTGAGTGACATATAAATATAATACAACATCCGAAGTGAAATGTGTGGTGGCACTACTATATTAAAAAAGCTGGATGTGTCCTAGGGGACGCAGCTTGTATGCCCTTTCTTGTTTTTACATTTTACAGCAGAATGAGTACAGCGGACTGTGTCTGTTGTGCATGTATTTTGTTCCCATCTCCAGTCCTGTTTTGTTCTATTTTTAATGTCCATTAAAGCAAGGATAAGGGAGTGGGAGGGGCATGGCAAATGTTAGGTGCAACTGCCCCTCTAAGGAAGCATCTGGCTCACAGAGGGGACAGCCGGCAGTCTGAAGCCTTTGCGTGTTTCTGAGAGCAAAATGAAATGCAAAAGCTTCAGCACACACCTCCCTGTTCCTGCCTAGCTTTGTATTTGTCCAGATTGAAAAGCTTGTACCTCTGCCAGGATTGGTGCCCAAGATTCTCCTGTTTTTCTTTGATGTTTGAACTGTTGAAATGATGTTTTACGTAAACAGTTGTTAATTAAACACATTGAGAATCATTCAAAAGGAAATGGCTATTGAATTGCCTATTCACAGCTTTTCTTTTCAAATTGTTTGAGATGCTTAAAAGATATGAATAAAAATTATTGTCTTTATTAACATTGCAGTAAGTAGACAGAAAAGTAGATGCTGGTAAATTATTTTATGCCAAATAAAGAGCTTTTTTCAAATTAAGCAGTTACGTTACCGTAGTTTTCTCAAAAAATTTAAATTGTTATATTTTTTGATAAGTAATATTGTGATTATTATTTCATTTAGCTTTCATGTGCATTATACAATACTCTGCGTAGTTAGGGGAAAGCTTTTTTTTCATATAGGTTATCCATAGAAAATATAGGCAGTGAAAGGATATTGAAGCTAAAATTTCTGATTACTTAAAAAGGATTCCATGAAAGTAAAATATTACAAACTACCAAGAGCTGAAATTTTCAGTCTGGGAGTCATAAATTATAACATGGAAATACTGATTTTATGGGTTTTTTTCATATTCTTGTAGGTGTCTCTTTAGAAAGCTCATTGCTAACAAAGAAATTACTGTATTATATTACAATGTATTACTTTGTTAATGCAGCATTATTGATATCTTACCTTTTTAATAAAGTTATGTTATGCATGTACATGTTTCTGTGTGTATGTGTGTAAATAAAATGCAGTACATGATATATGGAGAAAATAAACTATACCCAACTGTACAATATAAGGCTGTATTTTTATCAAGGGTTTCTGGTGGCAATATAAACCAAGAAAGCAAAGCTCAAGTGGTTTGTACATGTCACCAGAACCCTGAGATAAAAATATAGCCTTATAATATGTACAGTTTGGGTGTATTTTATCTTTTATAATATGTGGATACCAACAAGCAAACACAATGCCTTGTGTAAACTTTAAACTTTTTCAAATATTACATCACTTGCTGCTTATCTGTAGATATTTACATTTGTTTTGCCATAAATTTGTCCTTCTTTTTCTGAAATAGTGAATGTCATGAAGACACTATCATTGAGTACAGTACCTGTAAATCATTTAAAGTGTAGAGGAACAGATTTTTAGCAAAACCTCAACCCAGCCTCCAGTTTTGTACTTTAACTTCCATGCACAAATATTTTCAGGTACAATTTTGTGTCCACAACCTTTTGTAGGTGCAATTTATATCATTAGACTGTCTAACTACTTGATTGTACTCGAGTACTTAAACACCTTAATGGCATCAGCTGGACCCACTGTTATTTGAGCCCACTAGTTTGTGATAATAAAACTGAAAACCAGGGAAATGTTAAAATTTACATGGTCTATCATAACATATCAAGAACTAAAATTCATAATTTCATACTGTAAAACATAAGGCTATGAAAAAGAAACTATATTTGGTATACAAGTTGTTTGCCTACATGTGTATAAGAATACAATTATAAAATAAGTATATTTGATCCTGAGACTTTATTCTGATTTTTCCCTTTTGTGGAAAAATTTTACTTATCTAGAAGATAAGTGAAAATTAGGTTGAAAAATATTGCAGGGATATAGCAGCATGTCATTAGTTTCAGCTGTACAGGAAGGAGCTTTAGAATGAAGATAGAAATTCACTTATAATAAGCCATACAGTTTTGTTGTCTGAGCAGCATACATTTATGAGCTTGCATACTGATGTTTATTTTTGTGTTGTAGGCCAAGCTACATATTCTTTGTCTACATGTTTTCCAATAGAGGGCACTATAGCTTAGAAGAATTAGATGCGTGTGTTTTACAATGTATTTAGACCCTCATTCACCACTTTTTTTCCTACTGTTTAAGAATGAATTTGAAAATGAACAGCAGAGTTGAAATCTCTGAGCTGCCCTATTTGCAATGCTTCAGACAGTCTGCCTCAGGAATTAGCTGTCTAGTGTTATTACAGTCCTGCATTCTGCATCCCATGTATATATTGTGAAAGGTGCTGTAGTTAGATAGTAAGATGAAGAATGGCCTTTCTTTGCCAGTGATTTCAGAGATTGCTAATGATGCCCAAACTTCAGACTGGTATGACCACTAATGAAGGGCACTATGACACTAGAACCTCTAGGGGTTCTGTTTTAAGGAGGGGAATCCACATTGCTGCTTAGGTATACTGTTACCATTCTTCTTCTTTGTAGTAATAATGCTGATTTCCTTGTATGATGTCTTGATTCTGTGCAGTACTCTGGAAGATGATCCTCTATGATGAAATACTTAGAACAACACAAATGAGCTATTGAGAATTTTCACACACTGAAACTACCCATCAGGCAGTTACATTAGGACTCTTCCATATAAGCAACAAAACATATGTTGTGTTGCATACCAGTGTTTCTGAATTATCAGAAACAACTTTAAAAATAATTTTATCAGAAAAAAACAAAAACAAGGAAGACTGGGGTTTGGTTTTGGCCTGCCTTTGTTGTGTCACAGCAGTACAAAACCAGTTTTCTGTTTTCTGTCTCTGAGGGTTTTCTCTGCCTTGTCATAACAGTCTTGATATATGCCCTGAAGTTTCCACTGAAGAAGGCAACAGCATGGTTCAAACTGGCATTGTTTTGTACAGCTCTGAGTACTGCTATGAGAAGCCAGTAGAAATTAACATAAAAAGCAATCACTTGGAGTAGCCTAAAGCCTATTCTGGCTAGAGGTCATAGCATAGTTTATGAAAATATAGAACTAAAGAAAAAGTATTTTAAAAAAATCCAAATAAAAAAAACCTAGAAACAAGAAAGCTATGTTCTTTTTCCTTGGAATTGGGTTCCACTGACCTATCAAGTTTCCTCCCATTCAGCCTTGCAGTGCTTTGAACTGCTGACATTGAGACACTGTGCAGCCAGGCACGACAGCTGGCTCTGCAGCATCTAATACCAACACATGCTGTTTTAGCCCATTTCCAGAGACTAAGATAATGAAAGATTCAAAAATAATATTTGTTTTGGCGGAACTACATTTATAATGAAATAGATGCCCTTGACCATGGGAGAAACTGAATTTTGCAATGGGTCATTCTTTTCCTCCTTTTTTTCCCCTCTATCGAAAATATCATCTACAGCAAACCTAAACCCAACAGAAATATTTTAGAAGAAATATGTTGTGCTTCCTGCATCAGATATACAATAAAATTGCATCTACACTAGTTCTGTTTTATACCCAAATGAAAAATGCAGATTACATCCTATGTATCAGTACCAAATGGTAAAGGGCCTCAGGCTTAAAGATTGTTACAGATCACTTTCATGTAAGCACACTTTTTGAAGTAATGAGCTCATACTGTAAGCATCTTAAACAGTAAACCAATTCATTGTAGTTATAAGGACATTTTTAGATCTATGCCCAAATTCTGTTCTCCCTGTTCACGCAATCAGTCCCATGGGAATTAGTGAAACTTCTTCTCTTGGTCAGATGAGCAGAATTTGGCCTATAAAGTGTCTATTTAATTCTTCTTCAATAATTGCCAGGTACCAGATTATACTATGTTCACTTCCATATTCTTTAATTGGTACTTGATGTTAATTTTACAACATATCTACTTAATAACGAACTGTGGACATGCCAGATGAACAATATTGTTGTTGTCCGTATGATCCAGATGATAAGTTATAAACATACTAAAAACTGAATAGCAACATCAAACTACTGTTATTTATAAATATTACCAAACATTTATCCTTTATCATATTTCACAATGTTTTACCAAATATAGAATTTGATAATCCTGACAATTTGATTGTGCTGGATGTGATGCACACTATAGATACATTTTGTATTACGTTGTATATTCTGTATTTATTTCTGTGTGTGCTCATTGTGAAAGATGGTATTTCAGGACTTATTTTCCTTTTTAAAAAATGCTGTATGAGAATAAAATCTATAAAAAGAGATTGCTAAAAAACTTAAAGCCCGCTAATCCAATAGGAGTCCTGTAAGATTTATGTACTATCTCAAGAGTAATTGCTCAGTAACAATCTTATAGGAATGTAAAAATCCTAGAAGAATTGTATTTCCAGATTTAATTGTAATTCCTGGTATATTTTTATAGAAATTGAATAGAATTGTATTTTAAAAGCTTCTCTTTACTACTCTTTTCCCCTTGTTCAGTCACTGTAGATCTTTTACTGTTTTCTTTTCTGTTTTATTGTGACTTGCTTTGAAAACAATGGAAAATATTACTGACAGTACATTCAGTTGCTATTAAAGTGGGCAGGATATTTCAGTTACATTGATGTGCAAATCGGTCATACCAGCTTTATAGCTCGTCAAAGGACTGTGTGCTATTTCTGCTTCAAATAACATACATAGTGTATGAGTAATAAATATGCTTAATACAGGATGTGAAAAAGTAGGAGTTTTTTCCAATTTTCTCCCACAGATTTTTCTGGAAGGCCTACCATAATAAAAACTTCCTCCATCCCATATTCTTAATAGTTTTAATGTTTGTGGTTCTTCATACTAATGCATTTTGTTCACATTTTTCTTTTCATTGTGCACTATTCTTCAGCAAGGGAGAACATTTTATTACACTGAGAGGTTTTAGGATATAAAATAGTTTTGCCTTTAAAAATCTTGATCTTGCTTGTTGGTGGGTGGGTGTTTTTTGTTTCCGTTAGTTGTTTTTCCCCCCCCTGTTTAGTAGGCTTTTGATTAAAAAGTTGGTGTTTAAGAAGCTGAAGTTAACAACAGTTTTATTCTTTATCAGTTTTGGAAACATGAAGGTTTAAAATGAGCTCTGTACAGAATGCTGATCCAGAACAGTCTCTGGTCTGTGTGAAGTAATGTGTAGGTGGCAGTTAAAAGCTGAGGCCAGAGACTGGAGAAACTGCAGGTACTGATGTGTCTTTAAGTGACTAAGGGAAGTAGTCCAAAGTCTTCTGGACCAAGTGGCACCAGCTGCAGACAGATGGGGAATGTCTGGGCTCCATCACCCTCAAGTCTGCTCAGACAAGGATCTATATATTAGGGTGGGAGAGTGGATAAGAAAGTAAGAAATGGTAGCTGTGTGGTAAGGTGAAAATTGACGTGAGCACAGTGTACTTGACAGTGCCTTTGATTGATGAAAGGATATTGTTAACAAGCCTTTAAAGTTTCTCATTAATGTTTTTTCATTGAAAAAAGCCACAAGAAAAAAATTCCACATGGACAGTAATTAAGATCGATCCCATACAGTATGTTTAGTTATCAATTTTTAAAACATCTTTAAGGACCTTATTTAGTTATTTTAAACAGTGCTTTTTATTTGTTGCAGTGAACAGACTTGAGTGCTACAAAATTGTGTTGTGAACACTGCAAAAACTAATAATAATAAAAAATACTGAAGCCCGTTTAGTTGTGTTTTTAAAGGCTTTGCATAAGTAATTTTTAATTAGAAACACAGAAAACCAGACAACAGTAGGCCAGATTCACTGGAACTCTTGTCTGCTTTGAGTCATCAGAGCAGCACAAAGGAGTCAGAACGTAGCAGTGAATCTGGTCCAGTATCTGTAATGTGTAATGTATGTTGCTTGAACTATGACACTATCCTTCTTTCCTTTGTGAAATGATCACTGTTGTTTTGTGTTTCCCAGGAAGTACAGTGAGGTAATGAAAGTAGTTGGGAGTTATACGTCCTTTTCTCACTGATGAGGCATCAATCCACTATCCTAAATTTGATGGGAGTTCAATCCATGGGAGTACTTGGTCTCTGCATGAGACTTGGCCATATCCCAGACAAACACAAATTGAAGTTAAAGAGTGGCTGAAAAGGCCAATATTTAATTAAAATAACCATAACATATAACTCCAAAAGTGATGTATTTATAATCATTGAAAAGTGGAAGGCCCTTCATCACCTGCATTCACCCAGTTTTGTTACTTGTTTAATAAAAAAGTAGCCTTGTAATAATAATAATTTTCACTTTCCAATGAGTACCAAGACTACTTCATTCAAAATATAAAATCAATTGAAAATTGGCCATTTCAGTAGTTCTTCAACTTCAGTTTGTGCTTGTTGTCCTTGGAGAGTGCCCTCAGCACAGCTCCTCTACGTTATCCTTAAGAGTGAACTACTAAATTTAAAGGGGGAGGGGAAACTGTGGTTGGCCAAGGAGATAGAGGGAAGGGGAACAAAATGTTTTTTTTAAAATCCAGATGAATTTGACTCAAATTTTAAAAAATCTATCTGGCTGGAAAAAGTACCATTGTGCTTACAATGTGTGATGTTTTGAAACAGTGTTGTTTTCATTTATTTGGTTTTGCTGTGGCTACTGAGCTAATGGATAGTTTGAAACCTAAAACTAAGACCTTAAATCCATATTTACGTACTTAGGATAGATTTTCAAAAGTGTTGAGCTTTTGAAAATATGGCCACTTAGGTGTCTAACTATAGATTTTTAAAAAAAGAATGCTGGACTATTCTTTTTTGGAAGATGATAGGCAACTAAAAGTCTTGCTAAATACTACAAAAAATCTGAAATACAATAAAATCACCCTCCATAATGTCCAAATGAGTCAAATACTATAATCTCTTTAGAATGAGGTAATGGTAAACAACGTTTGATTACAAGGAATCTAATATTTACTAATAGCTCAAACATTATTTCTTATGATGTTGGAGTAACACTTTGCTCCCGAAGTGTCTGCGTCTTAGTTATAGTTTAGTTGTAAAGTACGTTAGGATTAGTTGGAATGAAAAGCAGTATGTAATGTAATCTACTGTTATTAAATTAATATTTGGTGTTAGAGCTTCTATTCTGCAGGTAAGATAAGACCATCAACCTCTTTTTTAATAATATAATACCTGCATGCTTCCAGAAATGACATCTCTTGCACTAATTCACTGGACCAGTTATATTTTGGCTTAGTATATTTCATAACGTCTTCCTAAGTCAGTGGTAGGAACTTACTGATCCTAGCAGTATTAGAGGAGCTGGACAAGAGTCGTGAGCTTGTTTGCTGCTGAGCAAACGCCAGGGACTATCTTGCATGAGGAGAGAGCAAGCTGGGAAATTTGAGCAAGTGAAGTAGAGGAGAGGTGATCTGACACACACCACACTCACAGGAAAATATTGGAGATCATGTCCCAAATGCTGATCTTGTTTGCCCCGGCAAAAGTCTGGAGTAACTCCATTGAAGTTGCTAGCGATTCTCTGGATTTACACTGGGTTAAATGAGATGAGAATTTGGCCCTTATCACTGAATGCTTCACACAATTTGGGGGGGAAAAGCAAAGCCCTCTAATTTGACCCAGAACCTGCAGATAATCACATATAAGCGCTATCACGTGGGCCAAGAGGAAGGTTGAAGTACAGCTCTCATACCTCTTTAAGAAGCTTCTTCAAAATTCAACCTTATTGTATTGTAAGTAGGAAAACTACATATTTGGGGACTATGATTGTTCCTAACTTTCTGAAAGAAAAGATCTGATCTGAGGCAAAAGCCTAAGTTTTGCAAACTAGACTCTTTGCCTATTTCTCCTTACCTTTATCCAGATACTTCTCTTCCACCTAAGTTTTCTAGTCAGGTGATCACATGACAGCTACCTCTGCATTTATGCAGACATAGCCAGCACATAAAATACTACATACAGAAATGTGGTGGCCACAGATTTAGACTCAACAAATGAAAGGGGTGGGGTTTAATAAACAGAATCCCAACCTGGCAGATACTGGTCTTATGCAGTTGCCATAAGATGACCCAACCAAATACATAAGGAATGACTACCCAGGCATACTTCCACCACCATCCAGACCAATAATAGGAATTTGACCGAATGTTTCAAAATGATCTGGTTAAGGTTCCAGACTAGTGGGGCTTCAATCTATATCAGACACTAAAAGCCCTATCTATACCATTGCATACCACAGCCTCATGCCTTATGGCTCTATGCTTGGGTATGAGCTCCCCAAACTGGCCCACACATGCATAACAAATAAAATATGCTCCCACACAAACACCCTTCCTGGCTGCCTCCAGGGAGGTGAAAGCCCAAAATCCACCCAGCCAGTTCCTTGAAGAGGGGAATTCCTTCCTGACATCAGTCAGCAATCCACTAGTAGTGATGATCAAGCCAAAACTCTTCAGGAAACCAGGCCTAACACCACCAATGCCCAAAAATCATGAGGGAGAAAGTGGGCATTGGATAGGGCAAGAAAGGGTTTCAAAAGGCAGTCCAGCCTAGCACAATCTTAAAATAATGCCAGTAATATTTGGGTGTTGAAGTACAGTACAGCCTAAATGTAACCCCTTTTAAATGTTAGCTAATGTTCCTACCATCCTGAGTATTCATGCAAGAGAAAGGGATTTCTTTTCACTTTCTTATTGTTATGCAATAAACTTAAAATGAATATTTCTATCAGTGTGATGCATCATGGGCTGCTGAAATTGTGGAAGACGTCCTTTTATGGTCACTTGACTGATGCCTGTAACATTGCCTGCCACTCTGAAATGATCCAGTGCCTAAGCAGATAGTTTAGTTGTAGTAAGACTGGAATAAAATCAATGTGCCTGAGGCTGCTCTCCTGATAGTATCCATTCAGATCCCTGAGATGGCCCTTCCATCCAAATGTAGTGCCAAGGGAATTGTTCATTTGTCTAAAGACTTTCTATCATTACTTTCCTCAGCATAGCATAAGCTACCACTTGGATTTAAAATATCAGCAGTTAGCTGATTTTTGTATGATTGTATGATATCTTCACTGAGAGAGTGAGCTGACATGTAGTTTCTATGGAGCCTCTGTATCCCATTCTCAGTGCACCTATTTATCTTTTCTTCTCACTATTTTCTCTATATGTCTGGTGGCAGGATGGAGCAGAGAGGTGTGTGTGTTCTAAGATGTGTGTGTGTGTGTATGTGTGTATACAGCTGCCTGTGATCTACCTTGCTACCTTGAAATTGATGAAGCGCTGGAGTTGTTGGCTTGTCAATTACCCTGCAGGCTCTTTTGATTTTTTTTTAGATTCTCATTTTATGTAAGTATTTGTGTCCAACAATATATATGTTTGGCATAAAGGACAAAAGCCAGATTCATTGGCTCAGTAAGTCAGTTTTGTGCCACAAAGCAGATTTAAATCTCTTTAACTGGCTACTTGGAGGTTCCCCCCATGTCAATGAAACACTGAGAGGCATACGGATAGCGTAGCATACTATACCAATCCCTACCAGTCCCTTCCCAACATTAGGGGCCACTGTCTTGTGCTATACATCCCATAGAGTTGACCAAATCTACTGCACATGCGTGTGGTGTATATTTAATATAAAGTGTACAGTCTCATCTGGCAATGGGATTTAGATTTCTAAGTGCCTAAATCACTTTTGAAAATGAAATTTAGGCTCCCAAATCAGTTAGGCATTGCACCACTGAGCACAGCAATGCCTAAATATCTTTACAAATCTGGTTCTAAGTCACATTGTCCATATTCTGAAATTCTAACTCAGACAAAGCCTGCATGGAAGTCAGTGAGTCTTGACTGATCAAGACATTCTGGGCTTAGCCTGCTGTTTTTAATACATTTAAAATATATTTTACAAGGGTATAAATCTATTTTATAAATATTAAAACCAGCTCTGTAGTTTATATGTCACATAAAGAAATGGGAAATGTTTGCCCACAAGAGTTGCGGATCATAGTGGGTTGCATATTTGTAAATGTTAATTTTCTTCATTGCTGCGTTGCAGGAGGAGACGTGGGGGTGGAGAGCCTCTCAGGATATGTCTACACAGCATTTTGGAGCAAGCCTCCCAGTTCAGCTGACAGACTCAGGTTAGCGAGGCTTGCGTTAGCGCTCTAAAAATAACTGTAGATAGCACTTTGAACCAACCCCCTCCCTAGGCTTCAGAGCCTAAGCTCCAGCCCAAGCCTCAACTTCAAAGCACAGTCTATCCAGTTATTTTTAGAGCTATCTCAAGTCTATCAGTTCAGGCTGGGAGGACTCACTCCAGCATGCTGTGTAGACATGCCCTCAGTGACCAGGGCCAAGGAAGCATTTGCTGAGAAGGTCATGACAGCCACTCAGCCCCATCTACTTGACAGAACTACTGTATAATAGCAGCTTGCAGGTTGTTGCAGTCGTGTTAGTCCCAATATATTAGAGATACGTGGTGGCTGATATAATATCTTTTATTGGACAAACTTCTGTTGATGAAAGAGACAAGCTTTCAAGCTACACAGAGCTCTTCTTCAGATCAGTTTATATAATAGCAGGGCACTTACCTCAAATCATAGGTTGTGAAAGCTGACATTTCCATTCCAATTACTCAGATAACCAACTGTTCTTTTGTGCTACTTTTGATATAAGTGAAACAGTTGGTCATCTAGAAATCTAACTCACTGTTGTCCTATTCCAAGTGGAATTATGAGGTTTGTGATATGCATTGGGAGTAGCTGGGGAATGACTATTGGTTGTGATCTGTACTTTGTGCATGTGATTAGTCAAAGGTAGTATTCCTCTCCCAAAGCCCACTATGTTTTGTCAGCTCAATCTTGCTGTGTCCCTGCTATGAATCCTGTTCCTACTGATCCTGCTCCACAAAATCGTTCTCTGTACCCCTCTTTTTTCCTACTAATTGAATAAGGAAATATTCTTGCACTAAAGTTTTCTTGGCCTCTTTAGTTGCCTAAGAACTTTTTATTTCGTATCACCTGAACTAGTCTACATAGACCATTTGTACTTGACACCTCAGTGGTCGAATACATTTCTCAAACTTATCACATCATTCTACACTCCCCTCTGCTCTGTCAGTGATGCCGTGTGTGTCCATGTCTTCCACAATCAGGTTTCCAATATAAGCCTTCTTTTAAAATGCTTTCTGACTTTTTTAAAGAAAAGGATTTTTATATGAAAACATATAAAGTAGTTTATACTATGTATAAGATTGAGAATCACTCGTGATTCTCAATCAAGTCAGTTTTCTGTATTTATGCATTCAGTATTTTAGGTGAGAGTCTGTGCTTTAAGCCACCTTTTTGCCCTCCCAGCCCTGGGCTATTCCAGGAGCTAGAAAGGCTCCCAGCATAATTTAGACAGCCCTAAGGGCCTGCCTAAGTTATGGCAGCCTCCTCTGGATCCCCTGTAGGCTGCAGAGCTGCCCGGAAAGTCCAGAGGGCTGCACTGCTGCCGTGTTGCCCTCCGTATGTACCCTCTGCAAGATCTGGGGGGTGGGGATCCTAGGGAGGCAGCCTTATGGCTGTCTTCTGCACTGCCTGCACCAAAGGAATCCTCCCATGGCTGCAACCAGGGCTTTGGGGCCCTTTTATGCTGCTCCAACCCTTTTACGCAGCATAAAGAGGCCCAAGCAAAGGTGAAAATCTCAATCTTAGGTTCTTTATATACTTTACTATACAAAACTAGAGATGATCTTGAGCCCAAACCCTGGATCTGAACTTTTGAGCTCTGAGGAAGGATCTGGATCCAAATATTGTGACTTAGGCCCATCTGTATTCAAGTCACATTTTTAACAAGATAACTACTCAATTATTAAGGAAAACATAATTACTTATAGTCTTAATCTACATTTCTTCCAGAAAAACTAGATGAATGTATTCCTATCACAGTCAAAAGAATAATTAACCTCAAACTTCATAGTGAATTTATTACACCCTTGTACAGTGGCTGTAAACATGGTTTATATAAAAACCTTTCATAGGATGAAAAATATTGTATGCTAAATGTCTGTGGATAGTAATCTTCATTGCCTCATCAAAGCAACTAATACAACAAAATCTATTGAATGATGAGTTTGATATCACACAGCATCAACTGTACTAAATGAAAAAATGCAAACAGAAAAGAGCAAGAATAGTTCTAAAAGAGCCTTATTTGAAATTATGGAAATATTAAACATCAACAATCCTGGAAAAAAGTTTATCAACACATGCAAAGAGGCAAATTGTAGGGCATGCCCCACAGCCTGAAAAATCAGGTAAGGTGTTTCCACTGTGTCTGGTCCCTTTACCAAATATTTGAAAGCTGATTCTTGTCCATGTAGATTGGTTGCCCTGATTTAATTTGTCTTTGGGTGGTCAGCATGACCATTTTTTAAGGCTATCCTCCCATTGTTCTTCCTATCTCCCATAGAAGCTCTGCATAAAAGTGACCTTTTTAGCTAAGAACAGGTAGATATGCCTGCTTCTGCCACCCCAAGTGTTAAGACGGAAGGCATTGCTTGAGAGCAATGTGAGACATCCACCAGGAACTCTGCCCACTGCCCCTACAGTAATCCGAGCCCTTGCCAGGCCCCAAACTGGTGCTCCTCAAAAATTTAATTTTGGGACCCTACCTCTCCGCTAATTTTGCTTCTGCTTTAAACCTGAAACTAGCTGAGATTAGTTTGAATAGATTTGAGATTCTATTAAAAACTTGCTCCAGTCTTCAAAATAAGACATACTGCCTTCTCTTGATACAGCCAGATGTTTTAGATTGAGTTTCATGCTCTTGTTTTGCTTTCATAATAAAATTGTCAAATCTTGAACATTGTAAGCTTGTAAGCACTGCAAGGGATTTGAACAAAATTCACCACTTTTTCTTTCAGATTCATCTGTGCCTTCTGGGTTCAGATGAACTTGACAATCAGAATAAAAGTCAGTGGGAACCAAAAAAAGCTATGCAGTGTGGGGAACATCATGTGAAATAAAACCGTTAAGCTGTATGCAGCTCTAGTCAGAACCAAAACTCAGATCACATCATAGCAGCATGTTATGCTATTATTTAGACAATGGTTTCATCATTCAATAAGAGCCTCTTTATTTTAAATTCATGGCTTACTACATACATAGAAAACAAGTTTACATCAAACAGATTGCCAGTGTGTCTGTTAGTCCTTGAAGACACACGCACCTGTCAAGAAGCATATATTTAAGCAAAATTATAGTCATCTTTGTCTTAATTATAAATACTATATAAGGAACTCCCCAGGAAGATGTCTTTCACACAAGAGGAAAACAGAAGAGTAAGTTCAGATAGCTTTAAGTTAGAAAAGCTCTTATAAGCAACCAAGATATTAATATTGTTGTATCTAAAACTAAGGCAAAGAGTACAGACCATGAACTGGCCAAGTTTAACTTTTTTTAGAAGACACAGTAAGTAATTGCTGAAAAATTCTGTTTCAAGGTGTTAAATGTTGAGCAGGAGACACAGGCTCCTGTGAGAGGTCCAGGCCATTTTCAGGCAAATGAGATCCTGATCCTGTGGCAGATCACTGAGAACGTGTCTGGATAGGTAGCATTGCCAGCAGTGTAGAACTCCCAGCCAAAAAGCTAATTTAACATCCTGGGGATCTGGTGTAGGTATTTAGATACAGAGTCATCTTTGGACAGTAGGAAAGCTTATAGCATGTCACTTTTAATTGTGGGTGTTAGGAAATACACCCACCTAAACTGATTTTATTGAAAATACTATTTTAAGTTCATATTTTCTCTCCAGTAAAGTAATAGCTCTGTGAGATTTTAATTTAACTAAAATTCCTGCAAGGATGCACTTTTCATGAGGTTCATCACAGAACAAAACTTTTAAAGCCTTGTCATTTAAAAAAAGGGATTAAAACTTGACACTGGTACACCCCAAGAGGTAAAATCTCTGATCAAACCATCACACTACTTAGGAAGTAAAGTGAATCCTTTTTAACCTTGCCCTCTGAATTAACCCCTGCTCTGGCTACTAAGTCATTGCTGCTAAATGAGTGGTTGAGACTCTGAGAGCCCAGCTGAAGTATGTACCATTGGCATCAATTGGTCCTAAAGCATCCCCTTGATGCCATGCTAGCTCAAATATATCAAAGGCCTCAGAACCCAGCTGAGACACCTAGAGCTGATTTACTGCATCCTTCTGAGTCCAAATCTTTCTTCACTCATCTGAGAGTCAACACTGATAACACTAAAAACAGAAAACAAAAGATGACATCATATTCATATAAGAATCACTTGTTTCTGCTATAAGTGTAATAATGGAAGCTGACACCACTTTAATTTTCTGATGCAACCAGATCAATGGAAGTTGCTTTAATAGCCACACTAATCCTGTGAGAATGGATGTACTGTCCTGGAGAATTGTACTTGAAGAGGGACGTCCCATCCTCATACATGCCCAGCAGTTTCAGAGCTGCTAGATAAAACATATTTGGCAATATGCTCCTCCAGCAGTGGCCACACTACCAGGAAATGCTGATAGAGTTAACTTGTAAGAAAGTTTCCAGAAGCTTACCTAATGCTTCCTCCAAACCCCTAGAGCCACCAGTCTCTTGATGAGACCACTGGCTGTGTCAAATAGCCACAAAGAAATGATGATGCACCTATCTGCCTCCGGTCATAGTACCCCAAACTGAAAGCAAGACAGCACATCGGTGCTAATGTATCCCCTCTTCAGTGTGATTCATGACAAATAAACATTAAGAGGCAGACATTGTACTAATGGCTTAATACTAGCTGGTTTTCCCAAACAGTGGTCGATGAGGTGAAAGCTAGCCTATCCCAGCAGACCCAATACTTGTCTAATCCACATTGTCATATAGGGTGAATGAGGCATGGGTGGGGTATTCACACACCAGAGACGGAGGACAGGAAGCAGTTCAGGAGATGAAAGGAGGAAGAGGAGGTGAGCTTTTCTCCACAGCTCTGGGCCCTCTGTCTCTCTGTTCCTCCTATCCAAGGAGCAGAGACATCTGTGAGGGAAGGAGAAATTGCCTAGGAGCTGACACCATTTTCATAAGGGGGGAGCCTCTGCCAGGGAAAAACAGGGTCCTGCCACCACTTCTGCTAATAAGCTGGCTGCTTCTGTTGTGATTTTGGGGTGATTTCAGCCAGTCGTCACTGGGACCCTTCTGGTCACCGTAAGGTTCTTGGTATGAGTGACTGGGATATAGACAGTCATGCCTAGTGGTTGGTGCAGAAGTAAGGCACAGTGGCTGGAGATGATTCCGATACAATGCCCATTGGTAATCCATGGTAGCAGAAGACTCAAAGAGCTTGGCTTGTTTAGCCTAACCAAAAGAAAGCTGAGGGAAATATGACTGCTCTCTATAAATACATCGGAGGGATAAATACCAGGGAGAGAGAGGAGTTAGTTAAGTTAAGCGCCAATGTGGACCCAAGAACAAATGGATATAAACTGGCCATCAACAAGTTTAGGCTTGAAATTAGACAAAGGTTTCTAACCTCAAAAGGGTGAAGTTCTGGAACAGCCTTCCAAGGGGAGAAGTGGGGGCAAAAAACCTAATTGGCTTCAAGACTGAGCTTGATAAGTTTATGGAGGGGATGGTATGATAAGACTGCCTACAATGGCATGTAGCCGATCTGCAACTGCTGGCAGCAAATATCTCCAATGGCCAGTGATGGGACATTAGATAGGAGGGCTCTGAGTTACTACAGGGAATTCTTCCCCAGGTGTCTGGCTGCTGGGTCTTGCCCACATGCTCAGGGTTTAACTGATCGCCATATTTGGAGTCGGGAAAGAATTTTCTCCTGGGTCAGATTGTCTGAGACCTTGGGGGTTTTTTGCCTTCCTCCGCAGCATGGATCATGCGTCCCTTGCGGGTTTAAACTAGTGTAAATAGATTCTCTATAACTTGAGATCTTTAAATCCTGATTTGAGGACTTCAGTAACTCAGCCAGAGGTTAGGACTATATTACAGTAGTGGGTGGTTAGGGTCTGTGGCCTGCAATGTACATCTCATGTACAGATGAGATGATCATGAAGGTCCCGTCTGGCCTTAGTCTATGAGTCTATAAGACATTTTCCAGGAAAAGCGGAGCCGTTTCCCATACATAGGAACAGTACAGCACAGGATGAAGTGCACCATCTTTGTTAGGAAGTCAATAGGAGCCAGGATTACCAAGTGTCCCTGGGACCGTGGCAGTTTTACAATGAAGTCCATTGATATAATAGACCATGGCTGTGGCAGCCTTGGCAGAGGCTGGAGATGAGTGAAGGCAGTGATGAGCTGCCAAAATATTAACAACAGGTTCCCTCCTCCTCATTCCACGAGGGGATCGTGGGCCCCCCCGGGACTCCTGCCCCATCCAACCCCCCACGTTCCTTGATGCCCCCCCCGGGACCCCTGCCCCATCCATCCCCCTTCCCTGTCCCCTGCTGCCCCATACAACCCCTCCTCTCATTCCTGATGCCCCCCCGGGACCCCTGCCCCATCCAACCACCCCTTCTCTCTGTCCCCGACTGCCCCTGGAACCCCTGCCCCTGACTGCCCCACACCGCCCCATCCAACCCCCCCCTCTCCTTCCTGACTGCCCCCCCGGGACCCCTGCCCCCATTCAATCCCCCTGTTTCCTGCCCTCTGACCGCCCCAACCCCTATCCACCCCCCCACACAATCCCCCGAACTCCCCTGCCCTCTTCCAACACCCCTTCCCTGCCCCCTTAACGTGCTGCCTGGAGCCGCTCGGCCGGGGCCGGGGCCAGGCTGGAGCACTCGGCTGGGGCGCTGGGGCTGGTGCGTTCGGCCGGGGCTGGGGCCAGGGCCGGCACTGGCGCCGCGGGGCCCGAGCTGGGCCGAGCCAGGGGCACATGGCTGGGGCGCTCTGCCAGGGCCAGGCCGGAGGGAGCCGCTCGGCCGGGGCCGGAGCCGGGCTGGAGGGAGCCGTTCGGCCGGGCTGAGCTGGGCTGGGGCCTCGCCACGCCTTCCTGGAGCCCTCCTCATGCCTCTCCCCCGCCCCAGCTTACCTGCCTGCCTGCTGCTTCTTTCAGGCTTCCTGATTCGCGGGAAGCAGGGGAGGGGGAGGAGAAGGGGGGGCGGAGCGTTCAGGGGAGGAGGGGGACGTGAGCTGGGGCAGAGGGCAGGGTGGACAGCTGCCCAAGCCTTTGTTAAATAAAGCCCTTTTAGAACCGGTTGTCCCGGAACAACCGGTTCTAAAAGGGCTTCTAAATTTAACAACCGGTTCCTGCGAACCGGTGGGAACCACTCCAGCTCACCAATGAGTGAAGGATTTTGATTGTGAGTTCTTGGT
Source organism: Terrapene triunguis (assembly GCF_002925995.2). NCBI lineage: Eukaryota > Metazoa > Chordata > Testudines > Emydidae > Terrapene > Terrapene triunguis. Next base: position 24,900,405 of record NW_020664446.1, read on the forward strand.
ATGAACATAGAGGTCGTGGGACCATATCTAATCCTCAATATAAGCTCATAGGACTGACCACCAGAAGTTCCTTGAGAACAGATTCCAGGTCTTGGTCAAAATAGCCTACTAGCAGCAATGTGTGACATAGTTTTAATGCCTGAAGCCTAAGTTGTCTCTCTGGAACATAAATATAATCCTTGCAATAAAGGAGGCCTTTCTGGAGTTAGAACTCTGAGTCAGGTCAGATATCCATATCATTCAGGGTCTGGTGGATCTGGGTTGTGAACGAGTTGTCAGATAGCAGGGAGCAGATGGAGAACATCAAATTGCTGTTGATCATCCCATTGACAAAGTTGGACACCTTGAGCATGTTGGCTATGGGCTCTTTGCCAAGTCTGAGGTATTCATCTTTGCAAGATAGGGCATCCACCTTCCTGTTTCTTGCCCCTGGGCAATAGGTTACCACAAAGTCAAAGCAAGTGAAGAAGAGGGACCAGTGGATCTGGCCTTGGTTAAGGCATCTAGCAGTCTGTAGATACTCCAGGTCCCTGTGGTCAGTCAGGACTTGAACTGGAGCTTGGTGTCACTCCTGGAAAGCCACCTTGATAGACAATAGCTTCTTGTTCCAAATATAAAGTTTTTCTACGGGGGGCAGCTTCTGAGAGTAGAAGGCACAGGAGTGGAGTTGATTGTGGGGGCCCTCATATTGCACCAATGGCAAAATCCAAGGCATCAGCTTCAATCATAAATTGTTTAGTGGGATCTGGGTGATCAGAATAAGAGCTGAGGTGAATGCCCTTTTCAGTCTATCAAAGGTCTACTTGAGCCCCTGTGGACCAGATGAACTGGGTTCTCTTTTGCAGGAGTGCCATTATGGGTGCAACCAGGCTAGAGAGTCCTCTAATAAATCACCTATAGAGATTGTCAAACCCCTGGAATTGCTGCACCCCATGTACATTCTTGGATATGGCCCAGTTGGATATTGCTGCCCCTTTACACAGACTATGGTGAGTCCCTCAGGCGAGATGATATATCCCAAGAATTCTACTGTGTTCTTGTCACACTTGCATTTCTCGAGCATTGCATGGAGCTCGTTTTGGCAGAGTCTGTCCAAGACGGTGCACTTGATGATTGTCCTGACTTTTGGAGAAAATAAACGAGGACAAATTGATCCACCATGTCCCTAAAGATGTCATTTATGAAATGCTGGAAGGTTGCTGGGGCATTACGTAACCCAAATAGCATGACCGAATATTGTAAGTGTCCATAGCTGGTATGGAAAGCAGTCTTCCATTCATCTCCTTCCTGGATCCTCACCAGGTAATTATCTCCATGGAGGTCCAACTTGTGAAAGAACTTGAGAGAGCAAAGTCTTTCAAACAGCTCATTAATAAGCAGCAATCGGTACCAGTTTGGAGTTGTAATCTCGTTCAGAATTTGGTAGCCCACACAAGGCTGCTGGGAGCCTTCTTTCTTTGTCACAGCAGGTTTAGAAAGGGAGCAAATGAGCCCCAAGGGTACCTCCTGCCTGGTGGTCGATGGGGCAGTTATAGGTGCAATGGGACAGACAGGTCTCGGTTTTCTTTTTGTCAAATATGTCAGCATAGTATTTATATTTAACAGGAATCCCTAGAGCCATTGGGGAGGTTGTGGGGGTTGCTGGAGTTGCCTTTGGGTCCTCTCTTCAATCTCTGAATTCTTTAGAGGACAGAATAAGCCACAAAATGTTGTTGGTCAGCTCTTGAGAAATGGGATTGTCAGCAAGATGGGGAGTCAAAGCATACCGTGCCTGACTGCCAGCAGATGTGTGGGTCATGGGTGATGAGCCAAGGGATGCCAAGGACAACTGATGAATGAAGTGCACAAATTAGCCCAAACTGGAGGATTTCTCGGTGGTCTCAAAGGGTGGTGACCTCTGACAGAGCCATCTGGTGGGTGATCATTTCCGACAAAAGGAGTGACCTGTCTATGGGGAGTCTTTGCACCAGGTGGGGATATTGTGTTCTTGGGGGACTCCAGTTACACGAAATTGCCTGATACACCTGAGTCCACCAGTGCCTCTCCGGTGGTGTTGAGCAGCACTAGGTGCTGGAGCTAGAGAAGGAATTGGAGATGTGTTGGATGCTGATTGGCCAGCACCAGCATACTGACGGGCAAGTGTTGGTGTGGACTGCTGAGGAAAGGGGGAGCCAACCCATCCCAGACCCCCTTATCAGGGCTGGGGCTTGGTGTTTCTTTACTAAAGCCCATATCTGACTTTGGTGGGGTAGCTTGTTGCAAAGCGTCCTGGCAGGACTGGACTGATGGGTGAGGGCAAAGCTGGCAGGGCTGGTGGGAGCAGGAAGGACCATGTTCTTTCTTGGGGGCATTCAGTTGTTGATCTCATTACATAGGTCAACTAAGGCACCATACCAGTTTATCTTTAATATTATTGTTTAGGCCAAGCCAGAAATGATCATGATAATGCTGGGAAGCCTTGTTCCACTCAGTGTCTACTACCAAGCATTGGGACTCTGATGCATATTTACCAACTGGCCAGCATCTGTGCCATAGTTTCAGCTGTATGCTTGCAATTTGGGTCATCAAAGTTCACTGTCATCGCTCAAATGAAAACCCCAGATTGTCCCAGAAGTAGACTTGATTTTACCAGGTGTAGAGACACTCAAGCCAGGGGGGCCTTGCCAGTAAGCAGGCTGATAATCAGTCCCACTTGGGCTTGGTCAGTGGGGCACAACTGCAGGCATAGCAGAAATAGGGAATCAACACTGATTTAGGAATTCACAAAATTTGTCATGATTGCCAGTAAAGTAGTCAGGCAGGGGAGCTTGGGCTTGCAGGGGCGGGAGTTCAACCATGGGTTTGAGCATACAGGGCCACATTTTGTACCTGCTGAACAATAACTTGGGCCTGTCAAGTCTGTAGGGTTCCCACTATCTCCATGATAGAGATACTGGCCTTTGTAGGATCCGTGCTCACTGTTGCAGCTCTAGTTCTCTTTTTCCTTGTGTTTGGGGTTGCTCAGACAGTTAGTGACTGGGATGTAGGCAGTTGTGCATAGTGGCTGGAGCAGGAGTCATGCCCAGTGCTTAGAGAAGGCGTCGGTAGTCAGGAATCAGAGCCAAGGGTCAGAGCTGAAATAAGAAGTCTGGAATCTGAGCCAAGGGTCAGGCTTGGGTTACCTGGAATGAGACAAGACAGGGATAAAGCTGAGATCAAGTCTGGAACAGAGCTGGGTCCAAGGCTGGAACACGACGGGGACAGGAGTTATCGCAGCTGTGGGCAAATGCTTTGAGCAGCTAATGGACTGCTCTTGCTGCTGCTGCTGAGCTTAAGAGCTGATTTGCTGACCCTTCTAAGCAATCAGGTTGTGTAGCCAATCAGGCAGCCTACTACAGGCCAGCTGCATTCGTAAGACTGCCTGGAGACTGGCTCTGCTGCAGACTATGCTTCCTGATACTGGGAAACACCCATGGTAGGGTCCTGCAGCCACGTATACCTGCAGCAGGCTCCCAGACTGCCTTCTTGCAGCAGCTATCGTTGAGCAGTGACTGGTCTGAGAGAGAATACCTTCCGGAATGCACAGGGTATAAATAACCAACCCCTTTCACCTTGGTGCATGTGGTGGGTCATTGCTTCCACCTGGTCTGGCCACTGACTCTTCCTCCATTGACTCAGTTCTGGTAAGTCCCACTTTCTCCTCCCTCATAACGCAAATGCAGCAGGACCCTTAAAGGAGCTGCATCCCCTTTCTCCTGCCAGCCAGACAAAAAATGACTGCATTCAGAAGGGAGTTCTGAACTGTGCTGGACTCTTTCTTCTTCTCCCTTCTCCCTCATGAAAATGAGCAGGCCTAGCTTGCTCACTCCCTCCTCCCCTATCCAAACACTACCATGCACTCCTACCACGTTGGCTCTGCTCCTTCCTTCACAGGCCTCTGCTTCATGGAGAGGGTGAAAGGAGCCAGGGGCTGAGAACTGCCAGTGGAGAGGGAGCATCTGATGACCTTCCGGGGCAGCCAGGAGCCAGGTCGGGATAGCCTGCATTAATTTAGCCCTCTCCTCATCCCCCCACCCCCCTCCCTCATCTCTAACAAACCTCACACCCTTCCAGCCCCTAAGTAGATTGAGCAGTGGTTCTCTACCCCTACCTCCCCCAGCCACTCCCCCTCTCTGGCAGATGGCAAAACTGGTTTAATTGGCTCAAAAAGTGAGAAAACATTCTTAAAAAGAATAGTTTTATCGTTTAAAATATTATCCATTATGTATGGCGTGAAATGCAAAGTAAGGCAAGTGTTCTTCCTTTTGGTCACTTGTCACATTTCAGTGGCTGGTGTTGCACACTGGCAGGTTGCAAGGTTGAGAGTTATGAGGACGCTACTCGCAAAGAGAGCCAGTTGGAGACAGCATTGGCAAAACCCAACAATCCTTCAGCTCCCACTACCAAACCTGAGACGGGGGGGAAGAGAAGGCTGAGAAATACTTTTCTCAAAGCGAACTGTCATTCTTATAGTGAGTTCCACAAATGTCTGCTGAACTGTATTCTGTCTTCTGAGGAAGAATATAATAGCCTTTTTTTTTTTTTTTTGGTTACTGCAGAATGCAAAATACTTGGATGAGCTTTATAATTCATTACAGGTTTCATGGACTTAATTTCTATGAACAGCAAGGCCACAAGCTGACATGTTGTCCCAAAGCAATATATTAAAATGTTGAAAATCTACAGTACCAAAAGTTTAAAAAAAATAAAAAGGTGAAGTAGATTTACAAAGCTTTCCAATGAAAAGTGAGTTGGCTTTCATGGAAAATGACTCAGTGAATTACAGAAGGAACATTAAAAGTTAGTTGTGATACAGTTAAAAGTCTTAATTATACAGTGGAACAGGGATGTGCATTGACTTTTTGGGAATATGCATGCTGGTAAAAGTCAAGCAGTCTACTGAATATTAAACCCCCATCTGAAGTTCCCTAGAATCAGCACTTCTTTCTCTGTTATGTGTGGTAACATCTTTAAATTTTGTAAGGCCTGGCCAAAAGACAAAAACAAGTTTGCAATATTTGGATTGAAGGAGATGTTCTTTAAAATAGTAGCTTTCATTAAGATGAGTCACAGTAAAAGAAACAAAAAGGCACTTTGATATAACAGAGAATAATAGATTAACGGCACAATGTTTGTTTTTGTTTTAAAAAATTCTGAGTGTATCCTATTTGTTTTGTGTTTGTTCATGATACCAGCAATAAAAATAATGTTTGGCTGCTAAGTGAGCAAATGTACCAAAAAGTGTCTTCCTAGCACACAGAAGTTGTTTGTTAGCAACTGGCTATTTTGTGGGAGAAGGTAAGCTTTTCTTATTTCATTTTCAAGAATTAAAATTTAACACTAGGCTCCTGATTCATTTTTTATTCCTTATCAAGACTCTTATCTCTTGTTATTGGAAGCACACAAAAGATACAGCCCATCTAGCTTTCCAATGGCTGTTATTTATAGAAGTTCTCTTCCTTCTGTCAGATTTGTGCACTATCCTTTCTCTTTTAGAATTAAATATACACTGTATAGCAGAGAAAAAATACTATGGCAAATGTGCAAGTAAGCTAATATCAATGAGATGCGGGGGAGAGGGGGGAGATGGCGGGGGAGAAGCTGTTGCACAAAATCCACAGCAATCTAATAATGATCTCAGTTAGTTAGTAAGATGTGTATGAGATGTTGTATAAAGCAGACACATCCAGGAAATAATGCCTGTCCAGTGTAGCCAGATGGAATGGGTATCTCCTGACATAGAATTTATTTTAATAAATGTTCAATTAAAACTACTGCTGTAATACAAGCATCATCCAGAAGTAGACTGGGAATTAATATGGTTGTTGATAGAAATAAACATTTAGGTAATTGCACACTGGTCATAAATGATGGTTCTAGAAATAAATATTCAACATGTCTTCTAGGATTATATCTCCCATGAGTGCAAGGGAGTATTTAGTAGTTAGTTAATATCTCATATTTTGCCTTAAAATAGTGGTTTATAAGTTCTGGGTCTGTGCTGTACCCATGCATGTTCTCTCTCAGTGTATATAACATGTCTGTCATCTGTGTGTGTTTGTATATACACAGAAATAGAGTGAGAGAAAAGTTATAACCATCACTTATATTCTATTTAATATACAGTTTATATTTCGTTCTAATTGTGGATAAACAGGGGGGGGAAACCTGTTTTAGGCCCTGATCCAGCAAAGCACTTAAACACTAACTCTAAGCATGTGAAAGAGAATACAGTTATAAAGTTTGCAGATGATACCAAGCTGAGACAAACTGGAGAAATGGTCTGAAGTAAATTGGATGAAATTCAATAAGGACAAATGCAAAGTACTCCATTTAGGAAGAAACAATCAGTTGCACACATACAAAATGGGAAATGACTGCCTAGGAAGGAGTACTGCAGAAAGGGATCTGGAGCTCATAGTGGACCACAGCTAAATATGAGTCAACAGTGTAACCCTTGCAAAAAAAGCAAACATCATTTTGGGATGTATTAGCAGGAGAGTTGTAAGAAAGACAAAAGAAGTAATTCTTCCGCTCTACTCTGCACTGATTAGGCCTCACCTGGAGTATTGTGTCCAGAACTGGGCACCACATTTCAGGAAAGATGTGGACAAATTGGAGAAAGTCCGGAGAAGAGCAACAAAAATGATTAATGGTCTGGAAAACATTACCTATGAGGGAAGATTGAAAAAATTGTGTTTGTTTAGTCTGGACAAGAGAAGACTATGAGGGGACATAACAGTTTTCAAGTACATAAAAGGTTGTTAGAAGAAGGAGGGAGAAAATTGTTTTCCTTAACCTCTGAGGCTAGGGCAAGAAGCAATGGGCTAAAATTGCAGCAAGGGTGGTTTAGGTTGGACATTAGGAGAAACTTCCTAACTGTCAGGGTAGTTAAGCACTGAAATAAATTTCCTAGGGAGGTTGTGGAATCTCCATCATTGGAGTTTTTTAAGAATGGGTTGGACAAACATCGGTCAGGGATGGTCTAGATAATACTTAGTTCTGTCATGAGTGCAGGGGACTGGACTAGATGACCTTTCGAGGTCCCTTCCAGTCCTATGATTCTATGAGTCCCATACTTTATGTGCTTAAAGTTATGCATTTGCTCAAGTCTTATTTTGGATCAGGGCCTTAACACGCACTTAATTTTTGGCCACGTATTCGAAGACTGGAATTGTTATATTGGTTACAATTTGTCTTCATTGTTTTATGAGTTTGATTGTCCATCAAGACACATTGTAGGTTTTATGTAAACCCCTTTGGATGAATGGAGTTCCTTGATTATACATATCCGTGTTCTTCTCCTTTTAGGCCCAAATCCAGATGTAGCATAAGTAGGTGGGAATCCCATTGGCATAAATGGAAGTCACATGGTTTATGTCAAAGATGAATCTGACGCTTATTAGCAGGCTGTCTGGAAATGTCAGTGGTGAAAAGGCTAAGTTCACATTTTATTCCCAAAACTCAGTGTTTGGTAAAATAACATATATACTTTTTTTAAATGCTGGTTAGTTTACCTCAGTTACAGGTAGTTAATTACTGCAAAACTTTTCCCCCCATTGACTTGCCCTCAGTTTGAGTTTGTTTTCCATGAACCATTCAGGTGATGAAGTTATACTCACATAACTGCTCTTGAAAAGTGAATCTTAACCTTCACACTTGAGTACTTTTTATTAGGCTAGCAAATTTTACACTTGTGCATCCAAGTATTTATCCCAGAAGTGTTATGTTTTAAATTGTATATTTTATATGCTATATTTTAAATTGCATACTGAGGACTCTGCTTGACACAGGGACAAGATTCCCCAAACCCTGGACCAGAGCTCTGAGACAGGCAGACAGAAATCTGACTGCTAGGATGGTGCACATACATACAAATTGCACTGTGACAACAGAAAATTCAATTTAAGCTGCACCCAATCAATAAATCCTAAAACAGTTGAGTATTTCTAGAAATGAGGCTTTGGGAATGCCTCTGTGACCCAGAAAGAAAAAGTTTTAATGATTTCTAAAATTCCCTAATCTTGCTTATCCAACACTTTGACCAATCTATCGAAGTGGGGGAAAAACAAACAAACAAACAAAAAACAATGGTGGAGGGGGAAGAATTCAAATAACAAATTGCTTTCAGACACTTTTAAAGAAGATAATGATGCCCAGGGCCCAATCCAGCAAACAGTTACATACCTGAGTACGTTTATGCACCTAAGTAATGAATTCATTGACACTGCTTATAGGCAAACAGTTACATGTGTAACTGTGCAGAGGATTGGACCCAAATTATTTACTCATCTCTAACAAATAATAAATTTTTAGAACATTTTACTGCTATAGTTATGTTACTTCATCCATATTTTACTTTTAACTGCATTTATATAACACATTTATTTATAAAATGCACTTATACATTAGAGAAAAAGTATTACATGTGATACAAACCTTGATCATTTATTGTTAAGATACTGTTACTTTTGTGTGTTCCTGTGTGTGAGTGTCAACTGTCTACAGTTCTGTTTTTATTTTCTGGGTATTGTAATCGTGTTTGTTAAACATGTTAGCAGGACTTGATATTGCTATACACCTTTATAAGTCTCTTTAAATTTGCAGATGAGAAATGTGACATTATATTTAAATTATATTACATCATTCTGTTGTTGCCACCACCACTTTTGTTTCATTATTTTGCTTCCATGGTGAGCCTCATATATGTATCTTTAAAAGTTGTATTCATTTAAAAATAAGGAGTGGGTAATTTAGTACTAGAAAGTTAATTCAAGAAACCTTTAACCTTTAAACTGTCACATGACTATTGATTTTCAATATTGTAAGGTTCTGTGCCCCCCTAAGCATGTAGTTCAGCAGATTCAGAACAGTTTTTTCCCTTATCAGTTCAGTCCCTGAGTACTTGTGCATTAAGACAACAAATATCCACAGTTAACGGTGTGTCACATGGCAGTTCAGTGGACGTGCCAATTTTCTAATGAAGTTGGGTTTTTGGCAAACACACCAGTCATCATATATTGAAAGAGGTCTTCTTTTGTGTATTTCCAACACACTTGAGTGCTTCTAAAGATACCAGTTACATAATTGTCTAAGGACCAAGTGAGGGGTGAAAACACATCCATCCAGTGCCAGTACAGAAACAAATGAAAACAGTGGAATTAAAAGCAAAGTGGCACCATGTTTTGTTAAGCCTTAATAGATACTATATGAATTTGTCAGGTGTGCTGAATATACACCATTTTATGAATATGTGATATACATTAATGTAGCATCTCAGGAGTAATATTGCTTTAAGACCAAAAAATGTATTGTTGATATTTAAATTGCTCCTTCCTCGTTGTAGCTTGGTTATTATTTAGTTTATTCTAAACCATTTTTTTAAAGAAACAAATTAAGAAGGAAATACTGGTAATGCGGCAACACATTCTTAAGGCCTAATGTGGTGTGTGACTGGATTACTCTTTAATACCAGGACATGTTACTTTTAACACCTTGCTTCTTTTGTAATCACCAATTAGTTAAATCAACTGAGGTACTGAGGTTTCAGTCACTAATGTGCAGCAGGCCTCATGAATAACTTAGCAAACAAACCTTCACAGTTTGAATGAAGAGATGCTTTAATCCTCCCACCCAAAAAAAGACTTAAACTGGGGGAGGGGATTGTACTAATTATTGAAAATGTTACCTCTACAGAAAGAAAATGTGATTGATTTGAACAATGTTACCAGTTTACTGGCACATGTGATTAAAAATAAAACAAAATAAAAAACAATTGAAAGGACTGAGATATATATTAAATAAAAAAAAATCAGTTGTGAGTTCAGCCAAACAAGCCTCACTGAATTCAGGTAAGTCGTTTAAAATCAGACATGTCTCATACTGGACTTTTCACTGGAATGGTGAAATATATAATGAAATTCAACAAGGAAACTGGAAAAAAAGCCAAATTGGTGCAGCAAAGTGGTTAATAGGATCATTAGCCTACTCGCTGTATTTTTTTGGACATTGTGTTCCTGTACCATAGTACTCCAGAGCAGATTGCAGGAACAGGCTGACAGTTACTAGCTAACTCAGCAGTGCTGGGTGCAAACTGCCATCTTCCTGTGGATTTACAGCTGCCACTTCTGCTACTTCAATTAGTTCTATAGCACACAGATGTTGCTTAAATGTTGCTGCTAATGATACTGCAATAAGCGTAAGATTCATGCCATATTTTGAGGCACGTAAATTTCTCAAGTGGCACAATTAAAGTGGAAATATTAGGTGGGGAGAACTTGGCAGTCTCTAGAACTTGGAAAGCGCACCCGCTATGCAATAATGGGTCAAAAATTCATTCAAGTTTTACTGCTGTTCGGAGTTTTAAAAGACTTTTCACAGTTGAATGCAAAGTAGTAAAAACCAGAGTATTAGGAAATGAGAATGCTGTTCTGTTATTCAGACATGACTTTTATTTTTAAATTGAAATCACATGCTTACCTTCACTACTGTTATTGCATGTTGAATATCTACACTTGAAAGATGTATTTAAGAGTGTAAAAAAAAGTTTATTAACAGTTATGAATTAATTGCTTTGATTGTATGAAAGTTAGGAATGTCAGTTACATTAGTAAAAAAAAAAAAATTGTTTCCCAAATCACACACACAGACAGCATCAATCATTTCAGACACCAGATGTAGCCTCCGAACTGTAGCCTGACAACAAATCTCATGTTTGTGCAGCTACCAAGCAATTATTCTTTCCATTATATCTCTCAATGACAGATCTCCAAACCCAGGTCTGTAAAAATTAGAGTTTGGGCTTATACAGTTGTGTCAGGTCTTTAAATAAATAAATAAATAAGAAAACTTATCATAGCTGCAGTGTTTATGAGCTTGTCAAAGTACATGTACATAATTTTCATCAAAATTTCTTTTACCTGATTTCCAATCCTCCAGGATTAGATTTATCAACAGCTCATTCTAGGTAAAGCTCTGTGCCTGTTTCCAAGTGGCTTTTCCATGTAAAGCAGTACTTTAGAAAAGAAAGGCCTCTTGTTTTGACTGTATTTGTGCAATTTATAAGCTTTTCTTCCTCTTAAATGCTTAATGCTTGGTTGAATCATTTATTTTAATTTATTAATTTGAGGTGTCCAGTAAATTAATCTGTAGTTCTTAATTAGGGTCCCAAATACCAGTTGCCCTCTCAACTGGTATTTGGGACAATATAATTCACTAACAATGCATTTGGATGGGAAAGTAATACTGGCAGAAACACTAAGTCATGAGGTAAACATAAAAACCATTGGTAATCCAAACTGTTAGTTCCACTTAATGTTTAATCATATGTATATGAGAAGGACTGGGAGATCAACATTTATTTTAAAACATCTAAAATAGTTAGTATTTAAATTATAAAATTAAATTATTAAAACAACAATCTGACCATAAAACAGAAAAGTGCCATGCAGTCAAGCATCAGTACATTGTAGAAAATAAGTAATTTAGATACAAAGTGCCCCAACATTTTCATTTTTCTATATTGCTCCCTACCTCTACTGTTTTTGATTATTTAACAGCAAATCTTACAGATGTCAGTTTTGTCTTGTTCTAAAGCAACAAGGACAATAAGTTCCAGCTGACCTCAGTACAATGAATCTTGCAAGAGCACAATATGTATTTTATACCAGCAGTGAAAAGCTTACATGTAATTGAGAAAGAGAGAGAAATGTCACTGTAGCATTTTTGTTGACACTGCACTATCTGTGTGTGTAAGGAGCCCAGAACCTGGCAAACAAGGGTGTAAGCTGCAAGATGTTCACATTGAATACAAGAACTTGTCTGTCTGTCTTTCTTTTTTAGTCTAGCATTATGAGGTCAGATTCTCAAACTAATGAAACATTATCATAATAGGAAGTGGCACAAGGAAAAATATAAAGCAACGTTTAACATTCAGACAGGCTAAAGGCATATGGAATTTGAAACCAGTTGCTAAAATGGGTTCTGTTTTTCCAAGCATGTTATCTTCTATAACGCTTAATGTACTGTTTGTGTATTGTTCTTGCACTATATATTGATATGCTATGCTACAATATATTTTATTCATACTTCCTTACTTGGCTAGGCTGCCAACTATAGAAAATTAATGTCTTGGTCCAAATAATTATTTCTACAGTGAATTATATAGCTAAATAATTACCATCTGTAGGAAATAACTTGATTTGAATGAGTATCAAATGTAACACTTTGGTATATGTTTTTTGGCTATATTATTCCCACTTTTAAAGCAAGGCATTCTGTGCATATTGATATGAACTGCCCGGTGTATGCGAAAAACAGGAGACTTCACAATAATATCAAAAATATGTTACTTAAAATTTGCAAACCAATATTTCTGTGCCATTTGTCAGCATGCGAGCTGTTCATAAATATTAGTGGATATCATCTTTCCACTAGTTATGGAAAAGGCTATTTGTCATACCTATATAGAAATCTTTTGAGAGAAAATAAGAATTATCTACAATTAAAGGTAACTCAAAATGAAATAGCATCCAGAGGTATGTGGCTCTTGACAGTCCATCAGTATCTGACCCATGTGACAAAGCCTATGGCAACTCCAGATCCATCTGTACAACTGCCTGTAGAGCTTACCAAATAGCTTAGACCCCGTTACTGGAAGAATATGGCCTCCAACTGAGCACATAAGCCAAGTTCTTTCTTCAACTGACACACAAAGAGAAAAAAGAAAGGGGATACGTCATCCTGACCCAAAACACCAACATTTTTGTGATTTAATATGGTGACATGACAAATAACATACTTACAGAAAAAAACTTGTGATTTTTCTAAAAGAAAATTAAAATAATACAAAAAGATTTTTGCAAGACATTTTAATTAAGTAGATTTGTAATTTACAAACACTTTTTTATTAGCTATGAGGAATTATGCTGATTTCTAGATCCAGCTAGCAAAGACAAGGTGTGTTGACTCCAAAAGTGGGATTCCCCTGTCCCAGGGCCCAGGGGTTACATCAGGCATTTTATACATGTCTTGCACATAATACTTGAGACACTTCCCATTGTTATATATTTAAACCCTGCTCCCATTGAGGTCAAAAGCAAAATTTCCACTGACTTCAAAGCTGTAGGATCGAGCCCGTATTCATGGTGAGATGTAAGTTTTTAGTAACTGTGCTGTTTCACATCAATGGTTAGCCTCTGTGCATGTTCCCAGAGCTTCTACTTTCCTTAGTAGTAGGTTTTCAGCACACCATACTGTGTGTACTGCCACACAGCAGGAGGCATTCAGGAATCAGTAGTTTCATTTATCTTAAGATGCATGTTTAAAAACAACCATATACACTGTACTAAACAGGGATTTGAACAGCTCTACTCATATGAGTACATTCTCCCCTCAATGAGCAGAAACTACTGCTATTAACCCTCAGTTGTAAGTAATTTCCCCATGAAGGAGTATTTTCTAACATTGACACATGCATAATACTTTGGGCTTCACCAAATAATAAACAAATAAATAAACAAATAAAAATCCATAAGCTGACCTGAATTTGTTTTAAAACTACATATTTTTAAATAGCTCATGCAAGAGAAATAACCAGTTGTTCATGCGAGTTTTTGAGATAAGTCTCTAGGAGTCTTTGATTTATATTCATGAAAACGGAATCAACATGTGATGATAATTTTATGGGATTTCCAAAAAGAGAGTGCCCTTTTCCTACATAATTTATCGTTTCTGTGATTCATCAAAGCTTTTTGTCCTCTAGCACATAACTGGTCATCTGTGATTTATACACCAAAGAAGTAAGTAGCTCCAAAATGGAGTAAAAGGGCTATAGTCAGTGTTCACACAAAAATGAGAGTGTTTGAAAAAAATCTTTGCTTAAGTTACTGCAGCAATATAGGAATTACAACTTAATACATTGTGAAGTTGCAGGGTTATGCGTGGAGTTAGTCAGCACTGCTATTTAGAAAAAATCAAATCAAATCTATGTAGTTACCCTAGCAACTGCCATAGTGTGTTGTATTTGTGCTCTCTGATAGACAGATTGGACCATGTTTATCCCTAGTGTAACTCTGTTGCCTTCACCAGGGATGAATTTGGTCCCATGTCTTTTTTTTAAAGAAGCTCACACAGCAAAGTGGTAAATGAACATTAACATCTTTAAATGTTTTCAGATAAATACATTATGCAGTCTTAAATGCAACTGGGAATGCCTGCACTTCTCCTAAAGACCAGATGGTCCACCAAGACCTGCCCTTGTAAGCCTGGGAAATAGAAGCAAACTTACGCTTCACTGGCTTAACCACAAAAATTCAACAAGTGTCTGTATCAGCTCATTCTCTTGTCTGAAAAAAAAGAAAACAAATGTGTTCATTTCCTTTTTGAAAAGATTTACAAACTTCCTTCCATCTCTGACTTTTTGTTTCTTATTTCGAATACCCTTTGTAATCTATTATGATATCTAGGCCAGTCTTTTTTCCCCCTCACTTCAGCTCATGTCCTCTTGTTATTTAGGAATTAATTATGATGATATCTCATATAACTCATTAGTATCAATTAATTCTTTCCCTTTCATGATTTTATATAGCTAAATTAGATTGCCTCTTAGGACCTTAACAATCAGTATTGGACTCATTTAGACATATCTTTTCTCCCCTCCTCCCAATTTCACTAGGAGTTAGATGATGGGTCTCTATGACCATGACGTACCAAGATAGCAACGTTCCACTGGAACTATGAAACTGTGGACAAATAGAGGGTACTAGAAACAAAGCTTGGACCAGCTCCTGTGAAAGGCTATAGAACCCACTCCTACAGAGACAAGTAACATTTGAAAATGTGACCCATGTTTAGTTGCCTGAACAGGAGCTGAGCACTTCTTGAAAATCTGCCTCCAGTTGTGGTTGCAATTGAAAATCTGGCATTGAATGCTTTTGAAATGGAGTTTGATGGTGAAAGAGGGAAAGGGCTATGGAGAAAAGATTAAAAGTTTGGGTTTTTACCACGCTTAGTTTAAGAAAGCAGCTGAACACCAATAGATATTAACAGAAAGGAAGAGATGTGAACCTAAGCAAAGTGGAAGTTCAAGGATGGAAGGATAGATTTGTGAGCTATAAGCACAGAGGTGACAAAAGACCATCATAGTGGATGAGGTCACACAGGAGGTAAGAAAGAAGAAAACCAAGAACAGAGCCAGGGAAAAATCCCATAGAGAGGGTAAGGAGGAAAGAAAAGATCCTCCAACGGTAATGCCAAAGGATTGGTTAGCAAGGTTGAAAAAGAACCATGATAGGGGCACAGAAGCCATTGAAAGGGAGTGTTTCATGGAGACTTATGTAGACAGCTGTGTGAAAGGCAGCAGAAATGTTTTTATGTTGGTTCTATTCTCTCTGCCACCAAAAAAGCTGCTGCTGCCATCTTCCCAACCTTTAATGTTGATATTACTACATTCCTGGGTAATGGAGCACAGTGCCAAGCTGAGGAAAACATTGCCATTCCTACAAGTTAGCACTATCGGTGAGTGGGGAAATAATCTGAATACTACAAATCTTGGTTTGGAGGCTTGAAGGTGACATCCCAACAAAGGGCACAATTTACTAGAAGCTATTGTAAAAAAGAAATAAGGAAATAAATATAAACAGCGTATTAACCTCATTGGCGCCTGAGGCCTGATCTACATGGTGGAAGTTGACCAGCAGAGCAGTTCTGGATTAACTATTCCAATATAATTTAGCTATTCTGGAATAGCTTTGTGAGCAGAGTAATTATTCTGTAATAAAGTCATTTTATTCTGCAATAGTGTGTCCAGGTGGGGAAGTATATGGGAAAATACCTACTGCAAAGTATCTTATTCTGCAATATTACGCCAGTCAATGTCCCTGTGTAGACAAAGCCTAAGTCAATTTTCAAAATGGGAGTTAGTTGTTTTTGAAATTTTTCACTTTTGTTTAATATCAAGACAGGTGAGAACTTCACCCCTTCATCTTAATGGGCATGAACTTGGAGCCCCTAATTATGGTCAGGTAAATGCCAACACAGTTAACCACCTCACTGCTCACTGGCACACCAAATTCATTCAGCAAGTAATAGCAGTATGGCTGAACATACCTGGCATGTCCCATTGATTCAAATGAGTGGAAATATCGGAGGAAACTGCTGTGAGAACACATACGTGATCCAGCAGCAGCAAATGCAATTAAACAACAAGCTTTCTCCTGCAAATTAATTTGCAAAATGCCTTTAGCTGCATAATCTAGGAAATAGATCGTCTATATTTTACTCATTTTATGGAAGCCACTTTTCTCTGTGTACAAGGACCTGTGGGCTTTGTCCCTCTTCCATGAGGGAACTGATATACGTGAATGTTTGGAACCCATAAATACTATGAGGTATGGCACATTAGGAATATGCCTAATAATAAGCTACTGTAAGACTGGTTTAGTTTTTAGTCAAAAAAACACACAGAAAAGGTGGCTTGTACCCAGTCAGTGAACTCAAATTAAACAGAATTAGTTGTGAAGATCCCTTACTAACAGTTTATCTCAGTCTAAAGGTATTGTACTGAAATGGTATTGTCTAAGCCAATCAGAGTGCAGGCATGCTGTACAGTGACAGTCTTACTCAGCTTCAACTCCCATATTTCACTTTCTGTCTTTTCAAGCAATGCAACTTACTCCTGGTATCCATGGTAATTTGCTTGGCAGAGAGTAACTGACCAGTTTGCTTGACCAGTATGAGCAGTAATTTAGCATCTTTGCTACCGCCCCAAGAAACTCATCTGTTTATCTCCCTTCATCAAAACTAGCATCTTGAGTTATCTGTTTTTAATGAGTTTTCCAAACACACTTTCAGGCTATTCTGTGGTTCTCAATAATAGCCTCTTGTCTGGGGGAACTAGCTCTGTAGCTCTGATGAAAGTGTGTCATGATGAAAATGCAGTCTGATGAAACTGCACAGTTAACCTGGGCTCTTACCCATGTTTAGCCTACCCTCCTACCAGAAAAACCTCTGACCGGGTTTAAAGGTGCTTTAAGTTTGGGCTAGATTACCCAGCTGGGATATTGGTTAGAGAGTCCAGGTTCTGGTTTAACTCAGGTTGAACATGCCCTCTTTGCAGTGAGGATGCAGGAAAAATCACTTGAATGCTGATATTCCTCTAATGCCTGGCCACAATTCCCCATGAAGGACAGACAAGTTCTTCCATAATTGACCCAAAGGAACGGGCAAGAATCCTGGAGTGTCTCAGCATAAGGAACCATGGGATATGCCCCTGGGCACACATGGGTGAGTGTAGAAACAGTGAAGACACAGTAATATGGGTGTAGGGCCTTACAGTGCGGATGCTCAGACCTGGGCTAGGCTGACCCTGGTTCCCCCCCCCCGCCAATCACCCAGATTAATATCCAATGAAAATATACCCTGAGATGGCTGTTTAGCTGAACGCTTCACCCAGTATCTAAGGCAGTTTTTAAGGCCATAATATATAGATTGTTGAAAAATGATACTGTAGATCTACATAATTGCTTATCATACAAACATAGAGCCCTTTTTGTCTCTGTACTTTATGGATCTTCATGGATCGTAACCCAGACCACCACAATGGGTTGCAAAGTTGATGTAGATTCAAATATAAATATGCAAACCTTACTGAGGGTATGTCTACACCCAGCCGCTAGTTCAGCGGCTGGGAATCGAAGTTCTGGGTTCGACTTATCGTGTCTTGTCTGGACGCGATAAGTCGAACCAGGAAGTGCTCGCCGTCGACTGCGGTACTCCAGCTAGACGAGAGGAGTACCGCGGAGTCGACGGGGGAGCCTGCCTGCCGCGTGTGGACCGAGGTAAGTTCGAACTAAGGTACTTCGAACTTCAGCTACGTTATTCACGTAGCTGAAGTTGCGTACCTTAGTTCGATTTGGGGGTTTAGTGTAGACCAAGCCTGAAACTCATACCATTTAAAGATGTTTTCAGACAGGTGGTTTTCACACAGGTAGTTAGATCAAAGCAAAGCAATGCCAAGTACAAGAGTTATTATAAGCTGCAAAGAAAACCTCAGTGAGGGAAAATAACATTTCCCTGCTTATACATGAAGTAAGGAAAAGGTACATTTCTACAAGGGTTAGTGGGATGCTTAGTCATCGCATACTGTGGTTGCATAAGGTAACTGAAGAACTCCAGATTGGCCATGTGAAAGATTTTTATAGTGGTTAAGAATTTGGAAAACAGAAATGGAATTATAAGAATTGGGAGGGTGGGCATAAAGTTCTGTTTGAAAACAAGGGATGCCCACTTATTTTTCCCAGAGAGAAAGTTGGTAAATGATTATATTGATCCCTTATTGTGTTTGGTCTCATACTCACTGACAGATCAAGCAATTGAAATAGTTAAGTGGTGTAGTAATAAGGGGGTCTGTCTGGCGAAGTGGACATTATAGGAGTAATTTTAAATAAAATTTTATAATGTGGCCACAAGTGGGTAATTCTCACTTAAGTTCATTATACGAAACATGAGAGGTCACATCAGTCAAAGAAAGAATATTTTAAAACTTCGCATACATAAAGAGTTGCAATTTGAAATTAAATTAAACCCAACTTCAGTGTGGAGAAATGATGAGTTTCTACTTCAGCAGATACTTGGTATATGCATAATTTTTAGGCTAACACTTCCCATATTTCAGTAAGCTGGCTGCCCCATGAGGGAGCATTGATTTTTCTCCCATCAGTTGCAATAGTAATTCAAGCAGCTAACAACAAGAGGAAGTATTTTGTTCAGATTTAGACAATATTATCATTCACTCCTAAGCGATGCCCAAGTGGAAGATACCTCAAAAGATTAATTTATAATTAGATTATGTTATCTTTCTACTGGAAACCAAAATGTGACGACAGTTCCTCCAACACAAATCATTGAGACGGAGTCCATTTCATCCTTGATGGGGTAAGTGGAGTAGAGTGTAAAATTTGGGTCTGAGTGAGCCTGAGAGTTAGAGAGAATGAAATATTACTTGTGTCTTTATATAGTTTGGGCCAAAATTGATCGGGGTTACATATGTTGATACCCTATTGCCCAACTTCAGTGTTAGCCCAATTACCAGCTTTTGTTAGTAATTAATAAAGTATGTATCTTAGCTACCAAGTCTTTACCTCAAACTTAGCAACAGGGCTCACAGTAATAATGTGGCTCTCTACTCTCCATTCAGGCATTCATTTAAATCTTATGCTTGTGTGTACAACAGAGTTACTGTGCTGGCTGACTGTGAGAGGACTTATTTGAGCACATCCACACAACACCCAAAGGCTATGGCTCCTCCCACATGTAAAGGACCCTGCCTGAGGAAGTAATTCTGAGAGGAAGTGAAAGGGTGTGGCTGTTTGACCCGCCCCTTGGATGGGAAAACCCAGAATGTAACAATAATAGAAGCAATAGGAGGAGAGCTTCCTGTGTGCTGTCTTTCAGCCATAAATAGGCGTGATTCTTTGCTTTATGTGCTCACCACAACTGTATGTGGTGGGCCCTTTAACTGGCTGGCCGGAAGAAAAGAAGATATTTCTCTTATAAGGACTCTCTCTGCAATTGGTGGCAGAGGGGGAGGAGGAGGAATGTTTACCTGGACTGGGCAAAGAGGAATAGGAAGGGGCTGGACTTAGATGTGTATGTGGGCGGGGGATGGGCACTGTCCTTCCAGGTGACCAAAGGGGGCACGGAATATTTATATACTGGGCAGTTCTGGAGAAGTCTTCTCTCACTGGCAATACCCACCTTTGGAATCAGAATAGAACCAAGTGTTGTCGTGATCTGCTGTGGGCATTACACTAGTTGTCTTTATCCTTGGGGGCTGGGAGGAAATTTTTCCCTCCCCTCCAAATTGGCTGAGGTGTGGTGGGTATTTTTGCCTTTCCCTCAGCTGGTCAGGGACCTGGGGGGCGGGGGAGAGTGTGTGGGCAGGGAGGTTAGGTTAAAATATGGCAACTTAGTAAATGTTTTTAAAATGTGGCCATTATCCAGGGCAGATGTACTCATTATGGAAGGAATAAAGTGATCAGATAAAGTTGTTTGAAAAGGAATTTAGAGGAAAACATCCCTCTGGGGCTCCAATGTCTGGTAGAGCAGGGAGCCAAATCCCCTTCCTTTTCAGTCCTCATAACCCTCATATGAGGGGAGAGTGGTGGGATCCCAGCAGCATGCTGGCTGGGACCAGGTTGGAAAGGGGGAGGGCTGGTTGCAGCCTCCCAAACAGGTGGAAACAATTAAGGAAATGAACTGCTCTGTGCAATTTATTGCCAGGCATTCCCAGATATTTTAGGTGAATAAAGTTGCAGCCTAATTCAACTTCATCCACTGCCTCATGGGGTTCTTCCAGCATGGCCAGACAAATGATCCTGTAGCTGCTCTCACCTCTCCTGTTTGTACCAGTCCACTAATAAAATAAAGTGTGTTCCGGTGAAGCAGGCTTTTGACACAACTGAAGTTGAGTCAGCAATGGCAGCTCCATGAATCTTTCAGTGGTGAGATCTGCTTTTGGTGTCATGTGCCTTTATGTGACTGACTTTAGACCATAGATATGATGTTATTCAAGATGTTTTTTTTAAAAATGCTTTGTGCTGGCAAAGCCCACCACTGCAGAAGACCCTTCTAAAAAAATAATTGCAAAACCAAAAATTAGTAACCAGTATGTGGGTCACTAGGTCAAGCTGAAGACGTATTGACCTTTGGAGAAACATAAAACTATCTTTTAGGCATATAGGTCTGTGATTCTTTGTTGAAAACAGAGAGAGTAAAGAGGCCTTTCCTGAGCCATTCAAAGTTAAGAATGTTATGCTTGAACTTGGAAGACCTGGGTTCAATTCCCTTCTCTGACACAAACTTGGACAAGTCATTTAGCTTCTCTGTACCTTGGTTCCTCATCTGTAAATGGAAATAATAGATTCCTCTACCTCAAGGGTGGTGTGAGGATAAATATACTAAAGATTTTGAGAAGCGCAGATACTATGGTGAAGGAGTCATTTAAGTACTTTAGGCTGGTCTACACTGGGGGGGGGGGAATCGATCTAAATTACGCAACTTCAGCTACATGAATAACGAAGCTGAAGTCGACGTACTTAGATCAACTTACCGTAGTGTCTTCACTGTGGTGAGTCGACTGCTGCCGCTCCCCTGTCGACTCCGCCTGCGCCTCTCGCTGAGCTGGAGTATAGGAGTCGACGGGAGAGCGCTCGGGGGTCAATTTATCACGTCTAGACTAGACGCGATAAATCGATCCCCGCTGGATTGATCGCTGCCCGCCGATCCAGTGGGTAGTGTAGACAGACCCAAAGATAGAACAATATAGAGCAAATTAGTCAGTCCCTTCTCATTATTCTGACCCAACAGATCAAGGAAGTAATCTATTAATAATGGCCTGCAAAGTTTGTTTTGTTTTGTCTTCATATTATTTTTAAATCATCCTTTTGCTCTTTTTATGCTTTTTTTATTATGTATAAATGTATAAATACTGACAAGTATTTTTTCCCCTGTAAGTGTTTGTTTTTCTAACTTGGAAATATCCTGAATGTCAATTTGTCCTGATTTTTCTTGATGATCTCAGAGCATGTTAAAATGAGAGCATCATAACTGAAGGGTTGCGGTATTGACTCTTTAGCAAAGGTGTCTAAAATCCAAAATATTAATTGGTCAGTGAAGTTTAAAAGTTACAAACAAAAAATAGAGTTTTAGACAGTCTGACTAAAAATCATTTCCCCTCCCAAGTGCTCAGCATTCATTACCTTGACTTTTTTGGTGTCTCATTTCACTAATTCTCCAACCACCAGAGTTTCTGAGGCTAGATAGTATCTGAAAAACAAGAAGAAGAAAAAAGACTTTCTGAGACTATACCAATCTTTCAAAGAAGGCTGCAAGCAATGTTCCCTCTAATTTTTTCCATCCATGTGCGGAATGAATTTTGTTATGTGCACCAATATCGAGGTCATGTGCAGATGTGCGACACCAGTAGAAACAAAAAACCTAGATAAAATATATATTTTTTAAAAGTTACCATAGGGACAATTACTCCAGCCAGGACAGGTTAGGCATTTTAGAGCTCACTACTCAAAAAATTAAATGCAAGCATAAGAGAGAAATAAAATTATGAAATGCATAGACCAGTCAAAAAACTAAAATAACAGCACTTTGAAAGAATAAAATTACAGAGAATATATGTGTATTGCAGGAAGTATCAAGAAGTAACAACAACAAAAATAACACAAATATGTGTTGGGAGGTGAGAGTGAAAGAGATGTGTGTGTGTGACAGAGACAGTGTGTGTGTGTGTGTGAGAGAGAGAGAGAGAAAAACGTGTGTGTATGGGTGTGTGTGTGTGAGAGAGAGAGAGAGAGACAGACAGTGTGTGTGCTGGCTGCTGGAGAAGTGTAGACCATGTGCTGTTTCTTTAAGCACAGCAGCACTCACCAGGAGGCTTGTTCAGACCGCAGCTCCGTCCTGCTCCTGAGCCCTGTTCCTCCCCTGACATCAGCGCCCCCTTACTCCCCCACTCTGCACAGCAAGCAGGAGAGTCCCAGGAGCAGCTGGCCAGGGGCTCCAAAGCAGAGGACAGGAGCAACACAGCTGCAAAGCAGCAGAGGGAGGGGCACCTGAACATGTGCCGGATGTGCGCAGCTCTGCTAATCCAATGTGCAGCACTTGATTGACTCTTGGGTGGCCGCGCAGCTTAGAGGGAACACTGGCTGCAAGACCATTTTTTTTCTTTTTAGATACTTTTAAAATTAAACGGTAGGGAATTTAGAACTAATCAAAGCAATACTTCTTTACACAATGTATAGCCAACCTGTGGAATTCACTGCTGCAGGAGGTCTTCAAAGCAAATATAATGGCTCTTTTCTAAAAAGTGCTAGATAGTTTTATGATCCCTGGGTCTGATCAGCCCCTTCTGAGGGAAAACCTGTAGGAGAGTCTAAGGAAGAGGAAATAAGTTTTAAATTAATGGAGATTTCTTCCTAATTGTTCCATCAGATGATGGGAAGAGAGTCTGCCCCCTAGTCTTGCCATGGAACAAGCCACAGTGTCAGCTACTAACCCTACAGATCACCTCCGTCCATCTATACAGAGACCCTTTGTCTCCAAGACAGCTCTGCATCCTTGGTGCCCTTCCTGGGAATGTATTAACTTTCGTGGGGAATCTCCATTGTGCCAGTGGGTTGGGCGATGTGCATCTCCTTGGCGTGTCCACTTCTCCCTGGCCTATCCATTCACCACTCTCAGATTCCTAGGCCCACAGAACACGCTTCATGGCGTCTGAGGCAAGACGGACCTCTACTGTGCTGGCAGCTGATCTTCACTTCCAACATGTCCAGCCCAGAGATCATGGGCATGTGATCAGGCCCACTGTTGTTAATAACATGTGAAGCTATGCTGGGTAAAATAATCAAGGTAATGAAATTTTATGCTTCAGGCATAATAAACTTACCATCCGCAGAAGCAAGAAAGGACCTTCCTCTTCACTGCATTGTGATTTTCTTCACTTCCCTCCAAAGCCTTTATTTATTGGTCTTTATAGAGGGTGGGATACCAGCTATGTGGCCTAGGCTCGAAGTAGGTATAGCAAATTCTGTTCCTAGAAATAGTAAATAAAGCTACAGTACGTTTTGATTCTTTAATGAAAACATCCATAATTATCCTCTCATCTATGAGTTAGCGTGAGAACCCAAACTTTGCTTTACAAAAATTAGTGATTTGATTAAAAATTAAAAACTACATTTCCAGATGAGATAGAGAATGCATCCTGCAGCCTCAATGCTGAGGGAACCTGCATTGCAGGGGAAGAGCATCCTTGGAGTTCCAGCATGTGCTTCTCCTCTTCCTAGCCCCACTTTCTCAAGCAGTGTGGTGCTGGCAAGTTCTTTGAAGTAGTTCCCTTTCCCCAGAGCATTACCTCTGCTGTATGCTGGGAGAGCTTAAGATAGTGGGGTGGAGAGCTTGGTATGAGTGATGGGGAGTGCCCCATCAGCATCGTGGCCAACTTGGGGGCAAGCAAGCCCCTTTCCTTCTTGTGGATGCCATTTGTTGTCCTATGACCTCTCCCTTCCCTCTTCTGGATTAGGTTTCTTGCTATACTGGGGAAATTAAACTTTACAGGAGCAAGGGAGGAATTTTCCCCTTGTTGCCAA
The DNA here is from genome assembly GCF_002925995.2 of Terrapene triunguis. Lineage (NCBI taxonomy): Eukaryota > Metazoa > Chordata > Testudines > Emydidae > Terrapene > Terrapene triunguis. Next base: position 24,924,578 of record NW_020664446.1, read on the forward strand.
TTAGTCTGCGTTCATGGGTTTATTCTGCCTCCTCTTCTCAGCAGCCTGGAGGCTAGTGATAATATTGATCTGGTTGTTGTAACTGTGCCTGGGTCCAAGTTGGTTAAAAGGGTGTACAGAACTTGGATAATCTGAGCATGGGATCAGGAATGGGTAGAGCATCCTCTATAGATGGGGGATATGTGAAGTTTATTGACCATCTCTTCCCTGGCTTGCCCTGGTGGCTAATTAAAGAAGGGTGGACCTATGCTGGACCAACGTTGCCAGATAGTTTTAGTCGAGTTCTATCAATAAAGTTGTAGCCTGTTTAAACAACATTATTATATTGTCTGTCTTCCTGCTGGGTCTGAGTCAAAGGGAAAATACAGAAATTAGTCATAGTTAGTTCATTTTTAAATTGTACTATTGTCTCTACATAATGGGCCAAATTCTGACCTCATTTATGCCAGTGTAAAAGTAAATCTGCAATGAAGTCATTGGACTTACACTAAAGTGTAACGAGTAAAGGAGGCCAGAATCAGGCCCAACATCTGTTGTACTAATAAATATCTTTTCCCTGGAAATTATATTGTATGTTGTTAAGTGGCAGCAGCTTCAGCATACTTTGTGAAGCATCTATCTATCTATCCCACCCATCACTGCAGTATCGAAACTCAACACAACAAAAGAAACCTTCAGATCAATGTAATTGTTTACTTCCAAATATAAGTATAACACTGTGAAAAATTATTGTCCTAATAAGAATGACAACAGATGTACTCTCTAACCACTGTTCTACTTTGATTATTTGACCTTTTGACCTTTGGCTCCATTTAAGTGAACATTGGCTACATAATATGTAGCTTTTGTAGATGCTAGTTAGGAGGCATTATTGACTTGGAATTTATAAATATTTAATCTTCACATTAAAAATATGGGACAGATTAGCCATTAGAGTCTGACAATAAAAAGGCTTTCTCTTTTGATCAAGATGGTAGAAGAATGTAAGACAAGATTTTTATTAAGGTAAAACAAAAATTGAAATTGCTGACAGAAACAATGTAAATTTGACCTGGAAGAAGCTCGGTTGTGACTGCCGAAATGTTTGTTGTCGCATCTAAAATTGTTCTTTTCTGTTGTGTCTTATATTTGAACATAGTATAGAAGCTGTGCAAAGTACAAGTAGTTCACACAAACCAAAATAGATGGTTTATTTGTCAGCTACCGTTAAGAATGGAGGAGAAAAGTTCAGCACAGGATAAAAAGCTTAAATCTTTATTTTCCACTCAGAAAGTGGAGTCCTTACATTATAAATTACTCAGTCTTTGTCCTTGGTTTGGCAGCTACTACAAATTGGCATGAACATTACATAATCTTAAATATTGATTCTTAGATAAAGCCATTCTAAGGGTACCACCCTCCCCGCAACACACACACATATACACAAAATTATCTTTGTTACATACTGCGTTGATATTGTCCTAGTATTTTAGGTCAGCACAGTTCATGGGTTGTTCATATCAATACATTGATTAGTTCAATTATAAAAAATAAATTTAAAAAGCCTTCTTGAAGTGATAGTCTTTTATTATAGTTGAGCATTGCAATGTTTAATGAATGGTCCTGGCCAAATTCTGCATTCAGTAACGTTGTTATACATTGAGTTACTCCTGATTTACAGCAGTATAATTGAGAGCAGAGTTTGGTACTTTATGTACTGACATAGCTAACTTGCCATGGCTATGGAATTTGGACCATTAGGAGAAATGAGAAGGCATCTTGCTGGGATATTATCACACCCTGGGTGTGTTGTGACTCAGTCATGAAGCATAAAAGATGGTCCAGGCTGGGGTGTCCAACTGTGGATTTTTGCAAATACTGATTTCTTTTTTCCAAAGAAAAATATTGGCAATTCATTAGGCTGTGTCACAGGGTGAACTGTGCCTTTAAGAAGGTTTCATGTCCTGGCTCTGGCCTGTATCTAGTGTGCCCTCAGATCAATAGAATTTTGTGGCTTGTAGAGCAGGCTTCATTAGAACTGTTGGGTAGAAGCAACGCCTGATAGGGGCAGGAAGAAGTGGAATATGAGCTATTTGTTCAGGGTAGAAGGAGACCTGTGGAGTGCACGCGGCTCTCCACTGGGAGTCTGGAAGAGAACAATAGTGGCTGGTAGGGGCTTGGGGAGGGATTAATGATTTCCTGAAACTCCTGCACTACAGAATAAACCTCTTTTCTGAGGAGAGAATTAAAACATGGAACCATTGCTTGTGTCGTCTCAGAAGTCTGCCAGTTCCAAGGGCCGGAGGCAAAAGGAATAAGCCAAGTGGGAATGGACAGAGTTGTTCCTACTATTGGTGAGCAGATGGGTCTAGGGGTGCCGAGAAAGGACACTGAGCTGAAGAGAAGACCAGCCTTGGAAAGATCTGGTCATGGGAACTCTGCATGAAGGGCAGGACAACACCAATGTTTGTGGGAGGAGCAGAAGCATTGATGAGGCAGTTATGGGAGTGTTTCAGCCGATGTGTCAATTAACACTAAGCTGAAAGGAGAAGACATTAATGGTTATATATCCTTGAAGGAGAAGTACCAGAAGAAACTGACAACCATAGAAGCCAGGCAGCTGGCCCTGAAAGAAGGAGACGAGCTAGCTGAGGAGCATCAGGCCACTTTAGAAGAAAGAGATCGCCTGCTCATTATAGTTACTGAGCTGGAGATTGTTCGGGCTCAGACCTCACAGTCACAAAGCAGAGAATCTCAAATAAAGATTGAAGAACTTGCCCTCAGGTGGGGAAGGTTGTAAGGTGTGTGTGTGTGTGGGGGGGGGCAATATGTAACAAGGTGACTTGCCCCATGGGCTGGAGAGCCTGTGGCTAAGCAAACCCTGATTACAGGACAAGCATCACCTGGGTTGAACCAGGCAATACCAGGATAAAAAGAGAAGGGGGGAAGCCCAGGAAACTGGAACTAGGGCTGTAGACAAACTGTAGGGAGCAAGAAGACTCCTGCAGGGTATTGAGTCTGCAAAGGTGCAAAAACCAGGAGAAAGCTCTTCAGGTAAGGAGGCACAGGAGAGATATTGTAGAGGCAAAGGGCTTCGTCACTGATGGTCCTGGCCTTCTGTGGGCTTCTCAAGATCACCCAGGTTTGGGGGAGGAGCCTACAGCTCATTCTGTGGGGAGAAAACAACCAGAAAAATCCTGGAGGATATCTGTGAGGAGGAGAGAGAGGGGGAATCTCATCAGGACCTCTATTTACTCTCTCTCTGAAGGTGGAATGATATGGTCCAATACTGCTTGTGTAACTCCATTGATGTCAATGACAGATATAGGCAAGACCAGAACCAGACCCTTAAAGGGGCCAGTTAGGCAAAGGACAGTGATATGAGCATGTTTTTAGTGACCATTATTGTTTCACAACACAAAATGCAAAATGATCTATTTACTGAATAGCTCTAATACATGTTTATTATTTTTGGAGCAATTATAGTTTCTGTTTTGACATCTGCCAGTTACTGAAGGCAGGTTTTTTTGACGTGTTTGCCATACCATAAAGAAGTGTTTTCAGGGCATTATTTGTTTTTAAAGTGCTGCTCTGAACCTGTGTTGTTTCAGAGTGTCAGACCAGTTCCCTCCTCAGTGTGGAATTGATGAGGAGTATTGGAAAGGTTACCATTAGAGGAAGTGCAGATCAGGAGTAGTATAACAAATCTGGAAAAGGAGGGCTCAGCCTAAACCTACATTAAGCAGTGAGTCTGCAACTTTATATCAGCAAACGTTTACCAGTAAATATTGGTTTAGAACTGAAAACTAAAAGCCTTATGAGTAATTTCCCCATGAAAAACAATGTTCATTTCTTTTTATGTTTTGATAAACAGAACTTTTTGAAAGGTTCCAGTGTGCTGTGGAACTTACAACCTTTTAAGGTTCTCCCATCCATATTGACTACACATGACACCTACTGAAAACCACAAAAGTACAGGTTAGCAGAAACAAAAATAGCATTAAAACATTGTAAAGCATTTGATAAGATGCTGTCTGCCGTATCTGTAATCTCCCTTCTTTGTATTACGGAAGAACAGAATACAAGCTGACAAATACAAGCATGTTTACAGTAGCACTACTATTTAATTAAAAGTCTTGTCTGACTCAGTCTTCTTTTATTCCCATCTCCTGGTACTAGTCCTTCATGCTGAATGCAGGTGGTGGAGGGAGGAGGTACCAAGGGTAATTCTTGTCTATCATATTGTTGATTTTGCTGACCTACTGTGGTAGGCTTGATTTTCACTCAATTGTAACATAAACCAAACAAGAAACATTCTGTGTAATAACATTCAAATTGCAATGACAGCTTTTGGGGAGCTCAGACTGATTTGGGAAATAATGTGGCAATATCACTTGAACAAGTAGTTGGTCCCTAAGTCATGCAGACATGCCATTGTGGACCAAAAAGAAAACAGAGTTTAATGAGAAATCTAGATGTTGAACAGGCCTTCAGTCCCTCGGCAACATACCCTTCTGTAAGAAAATGCAAAATCACAATATGTTTTTATCTCACTGCACCCCAAGTTCCAAGCTGTGTTTTAAGAAAATGTGTCTGTCTTATAAAGATGATTGTGGTATTGTTGGTCTAGTTCAGCTTCTGTAGAATTCAGTAGCAGGTTCCCTCCATTTATCTCCACCAGTGAAGACAATATCATTCCGTTTCTTCAGCAAACCTAATGTACAGCATGCTGTGGTGAACTGGCTGAGCAGTGATGGGTCAGCAGGAGGCAGTGTGGTGAATCTGCTGAGGATGACTCGGCTGTTCATTTTCTCCTCCTGCTGTGGAGTGTGATGTGATAGGTTGCCAGCACGGGAGGACCCACTTAGGCAGCTGGGAGAAGTGGGTCACAGAGGCCTAGTGGAGCATGGGGTTGACCACCAAATTCATTTTCACTTAGGATTTGAGCCCAGTTAGAGAGATGTGACTTTAATCCACTGTTCTATTTTGCTGCTTAAGTAATGCATACATTTAAGATTATAGCCTGATTTTGAAAATTTTCTGTTCATCCTTCTCTAGCATTTGGTCTACCTCATATAACTCCTACTCTAGGTTTACAACCCTCTTCCCCTCCCCACAGAAACCACTATTACCTCCACATCCACCCAGTGCAATTACCATCTGCCTCTATCTTAATTGTATGAACTTTATCACCAACTCCTCCTCTCATACACAAACCACTATGTCCATCCCACCCCCTACATTAGTTGTACAGCCCTCCCACAGACACTCAAACTGTCACCACCGCACATGAAGAGGTAGGTAGGATCTTAAGCGAAGGCTACCTGCATGGGTTATGAAATCTGAATGAAGGAGTGTTTTTGTTGTTTTTGTTGCTTATGCAACCTTTCTATACACACAACTTGTGCTGTTATAATTTACCTTGTCCAATAAAAGCTGGATTGAGCTCTTTCATAACTCAGTTAATGTCACTTGACTGTCCAACAAGTGTCTGTGCAGAGTGATGTGTGGCTATGTCTATTCGTAATAGCTTAATGCATGTCCTCCATCTACAGCACTCCTGGATTCGATCAGTGGAGTAAACAAGCAATGGAATTAGGAATTTGAAATTGAAAACTAATTATTCTGCTTGGTATCATATGGCATTTCTTACAGAGCACTGAACTAGATTTGTTCAGTAAAGTTCAAGAGGAAAGGAAGGATGGCCTGGCTAGTAAAGCAATGGACAAGAACTCAGGAGATCTGGGCTCAGTTGCTGGCTCTGTCAGACTTATTTTGTTACCTTAGGTAAGTCACCTAAACTACCCTGTGCCTCAGTTCCCCATATGTAAAATGGGGATACTAATACCCTTTCTCTTACCCTTTGTCTGTCTTCTCTATTCACAGTTTAAGCTCTTTGGGTCAGGGACTGACTTTTACTAGGTATGTATGTACAGAGGCTACCACCATGGAGACATGATCTTCTTGGGGCCTCTATTTACTATCATAATATAAATATAAGTAAAGTGGACATTGCAGTTCAAATAAGATATACTGACGAAAATGGAATTTCATAACTATCTGTGTCGCATAACAAAGTATTTAATCCAAGTTTACTAATGCAAATACTGTATATAAATTTGAATGTATGAGCTGTGCTCAATTAATTCCCCATGTGAAGTATTTCCAATAAACAAACATTCCCTTTATTTTATAGACTCCTCTTCCCCCTTTGACTCTGCTCTCACTTTGCTCTCATATCAGAGTTCAGTTGCTTGTTATTCTCTATGCTATTTTTATGGATTTTTGCCTTAAGAGAATGGTGGAAATCACAAGAGGCTACACCAAAGGTAGAAATTCCTGGAAGCTATAGTATAACATTTCCTTCCTATTGTATAAGTCAGCTTTGGTGAATTTAACATTTGTGCGAGATCTGAAATTATTAGCACTGAATCACTATTTGATTATGGCTTAGAATGGACAAACTCAGCTTAAGAAATCATTGTGCACTTTGGAAAATATCCAAATTCAGAAATTCAGTGACAGCATAAAGCACAATCTCCTTAGCCTCTGTGGCACTAGCAGCTTCTCCTTTCATCCAACAGTTGTTACATTTTTACACATCTTTAAACATTGATTTAATAAACGCATTTAACTGCATCATTCCTTGTACTGTTCAACATAGCTATTCAGAACTTAGTTTAATGATGGAGCTGCAAGCAGTATCTCCATGTACTGGAAAACCACAAGTACTCGTCATCCAAAATGAAAATAGCCTGTCCAACCAATATCTTTGTTTTAAAAAACGAACAATTTTCTAAATTTAATGCTCTCATTTTTCACAATGGTTATTTCACAGATTATTTTTCCATTCACTGACTTCCTTGCTCCCCCTCCCCCCCAGCCACAGATGCAACAGTAAATACTACCCTCTTTTCTCACAGTAGCTCTAGTCAACATGAAGTTCCATGGAACACCGAGTACTTGACATATTATTGTTTGTTATCTTTAGAAAGAATGGGAATAATTTGTTTTTGATGTTTTATTTGTTTATGTTGTACTCCTAGACCACTTCTTTCGGCTCCTTCGGCATTTGATGAGAACAGAGACGATAAACAATAATGCCTCTGAACATATGTATGATCACTGTCCAAAATGCCTGCAATATTTGTATAATTGTGGAGGACAAAGATCATTCTAGAATTAATGATATTGTAATAACATTTCAGGAAGGAAAGAAGCCTTGAGGTCTATCTAAATCTGTCTAACATTGGTACATGTAATGCATTTTTCCTCTAAGTGCTCCTGTAATACTTTTTTGAATATGTTCACAGTTGCAGCTTCCACATGTTAATTAGGTCATTCCACACATTAATTACCCTCTGCATAACAGTTTCTCTTGAACTCCCTTAGTGTCTGGACTTTCCTTGCTTTGTAGCTTCCTGCCTTCTTGGTTGGGAGATGATTACCTTCACATATGTTTGTGGTGTCCACTGTCTCACTACCGTAAACTTATATGCACTTCCATCTTCACATCTCTTTCAATCTCACCATCTTCTAATAAACAGATTGTCTCTGTTACTTTCTCAATGATTAGTACTAAGTGATGGGATTTCTTATGTGGGATCGTGCAGTGTTCTGTGCTGTTCCCTTCCCTCGTTCAGTGTGTATGTGAGGGGGAAGAGGAGATATTGTGAAACTGGTTGGCAGTGTCATTGATATCCTTATGACACTCACCTTTGTTGCCATTTCATCAGTTAGCTGTGGTCGCCATCCAGCTTTTGCCTGAGTCTGGCTGAGAGTGAGGTTTGATTAAGAGCCAGCTAGTGGAGGCTCAGTCCTAATAAGCCTGTGGTGATGTTGGTGGGTTGGGGAAAATAACCAGAGGAAACAGTGAAGGGCATATCTGTTTCTTCAGCTGAACTGGTGTGCTACCTTTTGTTACTTGGGGTCTAGGACACTTATGGGACCTCTGCCTGTGTCTGGAGTTCCAGAAAGGACAAGTAATCAATAAAACTTTCCCCATCTTTGCTTGGCTTGGAGATGGCAACTTTTCTATCAGATGCAGATCTTGATTCTATTATTCCTCGCTTTGTCTCCTGCAGATTAGTTTATGCTTAGCAATTTTTCACACACAGAACACATTACACCTCTAGTCCAGAGATTGTAATGACTTCCATTACATTTTCAGGTGTAATTAGAAGTGCTGGCTGTAATACATACTTTTTTTATAGTTTGGGCCTTGAGTGTTTTAGCAATCATCTCTCTCTTCATGCCCTTAACCTATCTATTGAGATCACTTGAATTTGTTCATATGAGAGTTTGAAGCAGTGATTGTAGTAGATGGCCCTAAACTCTGGAATTGGATTCTTCCCTTGGTCCTACAGAACCTAAGTCTGTTAATCGCGTGTCGCTCAGCCTTATTTAAGTTTACGCAGGCCGTTTCTGAGGGGGTGGGTTAAGTGAGGAGGGTTTAGTTGGTTTGGGGATGTTCTGATAATGGTATTTTGACATTGTTAGTTTTGATCATTACAGAATTCTTTGATAGTTGAAAGAGAGATGTTGATAGACAGGGAAGATAAACATTTCACATAAGTGACACAATATGTGTATCCTATGTACCTTCGTTTTTATTTGGTACAAAAGGCATACTTAAAAATATTGATACCCTCATTCATTTGCTAACTGATTAGTACGGAAATTGCATACATCGATATTTTGGTTCTTTCTGGTCTAACTAATATAACACCTTTTTATGCAATTTTTCCATGACCTGTAGGTGGAGATCATTCTCCCTTTGTTACTTACATCTCCTGGAAGGAAATTAGCTGTACTGTACATGAATACTTCACGTGAACTGTGCCTTCATGACTAAGGCAAACAGTTGTGCATGACAGGGAGCAGCCATGTTGGTTCATATTTTCACACGTGGGCTGGCAGAATGACCTTTAAAGTTCATTTTTATTCAAATACTATTCTAACTATGATTTTTTTTTAAATAATACTTCTGTGGCTACCAAGCAAACAGGGCAGCAATTGCTTTCTCTATCTCGGGACTGGAACAGCAATGGCCAGAGCCAAGCAATCACAGAACGGATGGAGAACTGTATTAGGATGCTTCGCTGTGTTACATACCATAGGGAAGACCTCATCCGGTACCTCCCCAGCCTTTCAGGTTGGTGTTATTGGGGGCAACAGTGCAATGGAGATAGCTATGAAAAAGATTGCAAGTGGGAGTGGAGGGGATTAAAGCCCACCTTGGAACTGGAGCAGTGATGACCAGAGACGAGCACTCCAGGAAAATCTGAGAACTGCTTTGAGATGCTAGGGGCTTGTCCATCCATCCCCTCACCCCCACCAACACACACACCCCAAAAATATCCCCCACAAATATGCACCCCTTTCATGCATGACATCAGAATGCACCTTCTCTCTGCTGTACCCCGCTGCACCAAACCAAGCCAGGCCCAAGAGCAACTGAGATTCTCCCATCCTCTCTCCTCAATAAATTTACCCCAGCACAGCAATAAAAGACACAAGATGGCATAAGATACAACTTTATTACGATTGTTGTATTTTACAATTTTTTTCTTTCCCCTGCAGTTAGTCATGGAAACAGAACAACGTTTAAAATTGCCCACTGTATGTCACAGTACTGTTACAGTCTTATACAATAGTGTTTTAACTTTTAAATTTGTATTAAGAATTTTAGCAAGAATATGCAATCTATCTGCCATAGTGATTTTTTTCAACTTGTTTGAGTGATTAACCTTGACAAAATTTGCCATGCATCCAATTGTCAGTCTAATTGTTGTTTTTGTTTTTGCTAAGAAATATATAGAAATGCAGAGGCAGCAGACTCCTCAAATTGTTCAAGAAAATCTACTAAAGAATGTCAGCTAAGTCTCACGTAGTCGATAAAAGGGTAAGACTTCTTTCATGCATTTGTAAGCACCATAATTCTACCCAGATAGCAGTATGTGACCATGTAAACCCCATAACTGATTTACAAGATGCCCTTACAATATCCAAAGTCACATAAACAAAAAGTAAAAATAATATAATATGACTATTCAAGAATATTTTAATTGAATAAGTCTCCAACACTGTGAAATGGGTAAGCAGTCAAAACAGCTTCAAGGTATAGTATACAGTGCTGGTTTAGTATTTCAGCTGGCCACGTCAGAGTAGCAACACTGCGAATGTAATGAGGCATTAGATTTTCCACAAAGTAGTTTTGACTTAACTCTTAGATATGGAATTTGATAAATTGAATTTCTTATACATAAATATAGATCTTAAAAATATGAATGAGAAAATAGACATTATGAGTAGGAATAAAGTATGACTTAAGTCATGGTATAGGCCTGAATTCTTGAATAATTTGTTATTCTGTGAATTTTTATTAGTAAAAGCAATAAAGTACCTTTTCTTTTTGAAAATGATATACACATGCTAACTTTTTCAAACTTTTAATTGTTTATAGGACAATTTTTACATCTCTTCTTAGTATGTTTATTTTAAAGATTGTTTGCATACTCTGTTTAAAGACTCTGGTCCTTTCCCCCCCCCCCCCCCCCCGTAAAACTTATGGCAGTACATTGTATAATGACAAGTGACCAAAAAATCAATTTGTAATCTGATTTGAGGTTTTTGATTTCCTCTGATGAGTTTAAATTTCATTAAAAGCAACCTTATTCAAACATAAAAGAAATCCTTGAAGGGTAAAACAGGGAATTGTCTCAAAGAGTATAAAGAATCCAAACTCTTTTGTGCTATTTATTCATTGCATTAATTGTGAGGTACAACATGTGGTGTCGGTTGGCAGATGTACTGTTATCAGCCCCTCTGATCAGCAAGGGGAGGTAAAAAAGCACAAGGGCTCACATTCAAAAATCGTTCTTTGGCATATTGACACTTTAGTTATCAACAACCCTTATTATCTGCTTAGAGCTAGATCACAGCTTGCTGGTGACATAATAAGCTACAAATCACCAATGGTGCCTTTCTGCATTCTCTTAATTGTATGTATTCGCTGGAAAAAAATATCATTGGAGCCTCTTGTCTTGATGAGAAATTGACATTTTCTGACTGATTATTTGGGAGCACTATGTGAGGTAGATAAGACTTACAGTTGTTTTAAAGGAGGGCAGCCATTCTTTCAGAGGCCTTTTTATTGCTCTAGTTGACCCACTTGATGAGTATGGATTTCATGAGGTCTTTTTCAGCATTTGAACTATAAAAGGTTCAGAATGACACCACCCCTTATAGACAAAAGATAACCTTGCCCTTTGAATATATTGATTCTTTATTAACTAGGCTGTTTAATGCAATGAAATGAGGCATTAGATTGAAGCCCATTTCAAGTGCTTTGAATAATCTTTAAAAGCTTGAAAGACTTTAAAAGGCTGCTCTGCAATAATTGGCATATATTTTTAGAGACTCTATTCCTTCGTTTTGATTAAGAAATTTTTATCTTTGTATTTCTAAAATCAGTGTAAGCTGACTTAACATTTTATCACACCAGGTTACAGATACTTAGTTTGTCATAGGTGGTATACTGCTCTAGCACTTGTAATTCGTAGCACAGAATTTGTTTCTTCTTTGTTTTCTTTGCATTGAATGTTAGGCTAACCGTTTAGCTACTCATTATTCAAACCTTTGAAATAAACCCAAAAGGAATAGTGCCAATAGGCATCAGGCAGACTTTCATCCCTGTAAGCCTTCTTATTTTTTGAATAAGTGGAATGCATCTGATTTAAGCCTGATTCATAGATACTACTCAAAGTGATTGTAAACAGGAGGGAAAAAACACTATGAAATATTCGAAAGCATTTTTATATTTTCAATAATTGTTTCCTGTTTTGCACAGCAGCACAAGTAATTAAGATGACATTTGTGGGCACTAATTTAAATCATGCTACGCATATGGATTATAGAGCTTCAAGCCAAAATGTGCAAAACCAAACTTGT
>NW_020664446.1:24941508-24949008 GCF_002925995.2 Terrapene triunguis
ATGATTTGAGCTCCAAGCAATTTTGGTTTGATGTACTCTGAAGGCAGCTGTACTAGTTTATCTTATAAACTCAAGCGCCTTTAAAACTCTGGACTACATCTTAAGAGCTACATTTTATAAATAGATTTTAAATTTAGATTCTTTGTTTTTCCCAATTAGATTTATGAAACAAGTCTCAACATGAAAAAGTTTTTTTTTTTTAAAACTTGTTCATCTAGTATGTAAAAACTGGACTCCAAAAGATGCCATATCATATTAGCTTAATATAACAATGTAAAGATTTGAGTAATATAAAAATATGTATGCTGGCAGGGAACATTTCCATGGAAATCATCTATATTCTATATATAAAGTTTCCATTAAATATGCTGCACTCCATAGTTGTATTAGGCTGGGTTAGGCAAACATGCAGGTAGAAGCAAAGTATGTGTCTGTCTTGTACGTGGAAAAGCTAGTCACAGGTTTACAGCTGAATTTACACGCCAGATTCTCTTGCGTTCTGGGCCCTTATGCCATTCTGACAACAAAAAGGTCTTGGATGGTAGCCAGATCTTGCCAGGTGTGAATGCCCCTGGTAAGGCAGAGCTTTCAGTTGGTGTAGAGCTGGCACAGCTAACCCATGTCACATCTCTATGCCGCCCCAGGGCAGGAGGCAGGTAGGGGACTTGGTCAGAGTGTAGCATGCTTCATATTCTCCAGTTGACATACGGTCTCCTTGGGAATCACTGTCAGCTCACATAGGTTAGAACAGCCTAGGGCCAGAACCATCACAGACTGGCCCAGAGAATCTGGTAGTTGAGAGCCATCCTTCTCTTCTGTGCCGAATAGGTTTCAACGTAGGAGAGAATCTGGGCCTATATATATTCAGAATCATTAAGGAGATGCCATCTTGTTCTGTCTCAAGGTGATACTGAAGAAGCAACAAGAAAGTACTGCCAAGTCATATGTCCTCCATTGGTCCTTGACTCTACCTGTTTCTCTCGTCCAAAATAGAATTCTGAAAAGTATAATTTAACAGGGGAAATCCAATTTTTTTTCAGAAGTTGTGTGCATAAATATATTAGTAATGAACACAACAAACTGATACTAATTTTTGTAACTCCTAACTATGTGCAAGTATAGGTCATACAGTGCAGGAATTTGGGTTATCTATTGCATAACTGCATTTTCTGGAAAAATTCTACATTGTTTCTTTTTTAACAAAAAATATTGTTAAATGTGATGACTTTTTTTGTCACACTTAGAGGTTTTAGTCAGCTGTGGCCTTCTGGTGCATAATTAAACTAATACTATTTGTGCACAGAATAAAATTGGTTACCTTTACATTTCCCTCAATATACTCCCCAAAGAGTGAATTCTCTCAGTGTTGTACTATCAAGCTGCTGGTCAGACAAACTGAGATCAAATCTCTTTCCAAAGAAGAATTTACTTAGTCCTTTCAGCAAGGAGCTTATGATTTGTCTTTTTGTTGTGTATTTGTACAGCACCTAGCAGTCCTGGTTCATGACTATGGCTCCTAGGTGCTATGGTAATGTAAGTAATAAATAATAGTAATTTTCTTCACCAGGCGAATAATAATTCTAATTTTAAAAAGAATATTGAGTATGTTTTGCTCTGCATTGCAACCATATATTAAACCAATGTGAAATATCTTTCACCATCTACAAACTATAAATTATATTAGAAAATCAAGTCTTAAATACATTTTGCATTTCTGAGTCCACAGCTGGCCAGAGCTTTCTTGCTAAAAAATAATATGCAGCACCATAAATAGGTATTGTGCTTATTGGACGGGGAGGAAGGGGAGGGGGAGGGGAGGCTTCTGCCCCAAAGAACTTACAATCTAAAGCTCTGATCTTGCAAAGACTTATGTACTTGCTTAAATGTTATGAACGTAAGTTGTCCCACTGAAGTCATACAAAGTTGACAGGATTACTCACATGACTAAAATGAAGCATGTACAGAAATGTGTGTAGGATCAGGGCCCAGGGCCCCAATCTTATAGACCCTTACTCACATGAGTAGTTCTTACTCATACTAGTAGTCCAATTGAGGTTAAACAAATAACTTACTCTAAGAGTAACAGTTTATAGAATCTGGTCCTAAATAAGATGTAACTTGGCAGATGATGTATGTAAGCACTGGGGAAAGTGGAATGGAAATAAGAGTGACCATTAAAAGGCAAAGGAGCTTGGAGCAGCCCTAACGATGCTTATGTTGGGGGCTGAAACTTCACCTGGATATGGGGAGAAGAAAGATGGTTTTAAACCATTTTGTCTCTCCCTCCAAGTCATTACAGATGTGCCGAGCAAAGTATTATTTTCTCACATTCAGCCAAATCCAGTAATTGGTTTGCCTAACAGCAAGGGCCACAATAAACCCCAGTGAACCTTACAATGCCATTACTCATTTGTACTAAGGGCTGTATTGTGTGGGATATTGCAGGGCTTAATTCTGTGACCTCTTCTGTTCAATGTGTGTACAAGGCCTCAAGGGGAGGCCATGAGACAATTTGTGTTACAATGACGTTGGTATGCTGGTGACCTTTTACACTACCTCTCAGACTTCTTTGGACCTGGACAGTACAATCAATCAGGTTTGCTAGCATTGGATGAGAGCAAGCGGGTTGAGTCTTAAGCCAGACAAGAGGCTATGCAGGGAGAAACAAACATGACAAACAGTGATATCTGCCCCTTTAACTAAAGGGGCATATCGCCTTTTATAATTCAGGTCCAAAATCTTTTAGACCCCTGGCTGCTTCTGGATCTTCAGATAAACAGCAGTGAACAAGAGTTCTTATTTCTGTCTTTCCTTGACTAAATAGGTGTGACCATTCCTAATGATGCAGAGATGTCAACCATTATTTATGCTTCTTTCACCTCCAGATTCGATGATATAAGCACCCTCCATATAGGGCTTGAAGATCACTCCAGAACTTCAACTGCTGCAAATGGCAGTTGCCCAATTTCTTATTTTATTTCAGTTTATAAAATCTGCTGATCAGGAAACTCTCTAGTTGTGTGTAAGACACTTATTAACACACTTCAGAAATTGACTCAGTGTCAATAAATGACTATTTGAAAAAAGGAGAAATCCTCCAAATAACCCTTCATGCAAAAGCCCTTGTGGTGTTTGATTAGGGAAGCACATATGACAGTTCAGAAAGTGCACTCGCTTCCCATTCATTTTTGGTACATTTCAATTCAAGGTGTTGATTTTGAACTGTAAGTGTCTCTATAGTTTGTATGCTGGATATTGTACGGACCCCCTCTTTATTTGTGTGTTTATGTCAAGCTAGGACCCATAAACCGAAAGTCCTTAAAGTCTTGGGGTAGGAGTAGGACATTCACATTGGATGCAGAGTGATCTCACAATGCCTATGCACTTCTTAAATCCTGCTTAAGCCCTCAAAATAGGGCTTATGTGGGATGTAAATGGTTCGTGGACCTTGACTGGCTCCCTGGAGTGGGGTGAATTTCACACCCATGCGTTTTTAGCCTTCACCTCAGGAGTTTGCTTCTCTCTTTGGTTTGACAAAACCAGAATATGTTGCTGCCAGACATATGTAGTTACTTGGGGCCAGATTTTTGAAATTACTTAGGTGCCTAAAAATAAAGATAGATGTCTAGTGGAAGTTAGGCGCCTAACTTGTTTAGAGCTTTTGGAAATTCCACTAGATGCTTATCTATATTTTTAGTTGCTTAAATACCTTTGAAAATCCAGTCTCTGAGGGTTCGGTTGTTTTTTGTTGGGTTTTTTTGGATGGGGAGTGTTCAGTGGGGAGGCTCTCTTATTGTCATTATGTACATTTCGATCATTTTAGTAGGCATTTTCAGTTTATTTTATTATCCGGCTAAATGGATGTTGACAGACTCATGTGGAAAAATATATAAATAAATACTGCATACAAGATAGCTGCCCAAATATAATATACTGTGTTTTCTGTGTATCTTAATTTATTTTCATTTGGTTCTTAAATTTTACTTAGGCATATGGAATGGTGGTGGGGTTTGTTTGGGGTTGTTTTTTTTTTGGATGATCTTATAAGTGGATGGCACTTTTACAAGAATATGGGTTCTACCTGGCATAGTTTTTTGATTTACTTTTGACACAGTAAAGATTTACTATGCCATTAATTGATAGTCTAACTGTTGTTCTTTTAGGCAGTCCTACAATCAGATCTTTATAGCTGAACCCTTAGGCCTGCCTGGATCCAACTGCAGGTCAGCACTTAGATTGTCTGCTCTTTGGCGCAGGGATGGTGGCCAAGATTTTCAGAAATCACTAGTGATTTAGGTGCCTCGATTTTGGGAGTGCCCAACTTGAAACCCGAAGAGTCTTGATTTTCAGTGAGCACATCTGCAAATTGGCCCCATTGAAATGTGTCAAGTTGGACACCCAAAAATTAAGGAATGCAGAATCACTAATCACTTTTGAAAACCATGGCCTGTGTCTTCATCTGTGTTTGGAAAGTGTCTGGTATACTGTGGGCACTATTGCAATGTAAACAATAATGTTGTAAATTTTTATGGGGAAATGTGGGTCTAAACCTAGGAGGTTTCAGTGCCTGCAATCCCATCTGACTTCAGTGGGAGGTGAAGTGTTTCAATTCAGCACAGAGACTTGTGGGAGGGATAGCTCAGTGGTTTGAGCATTGGCCTGCTAAACCCAGGGTTGTGAGTTTAATCCTTGAGGAGGCCATTTGGGGCAAAAATCTGTCTGGGGATTGGCCCTGCTTTGAGCAGGGGGTTGGACTAGATGACCTCCTGAGGTCCCTTCCAACCCTGATATTCTATGATTGGGCCTTATATTTGAAACAGTTACACAACTAACCCTTTTGAACTGTTCAAATTAATCAGGCATTACTTATCATCCATACTTTGAGAAATGTCATAAAAAGGGAAAGCCCTTTGTGGATGTTCTTATTCCTCTTATAAATTTGCATTGCACCATAATTCTGCCCCAATGCCATTAGGTGACCAAGTGAATTCTGCAACTGATTTATAAAAATACCCATGATAATGCCCATACAAAATCACACAAACAAAAAAGCAGAAGCTTAGAGTTACCTGTTTTAATTAAAACCTTTCATTTTTCACATAGGCCCAAATCCTGTATCTAGTTTAACATGGCAATAATGGACCCATAAAGCCCAACAAGACATGCAAATTGGTTAAACCTGGTTAGTCAATACCAGGGAAGGTCAGCCCATTGAGCAACAGTTTCAACCAGTTTCCATTTTTTGACATATGTTAAAATAACAATTACATCATGCGTACAAATAGGGGAAAATATATTATTTTGTAATACTACAGTTAAAAATGTTCATCAAAAATGTATGCAGAGAATGTATAAAGAAATGCAAGGAGTGTACATGATCTGTAAGGAGCATTCAGAGACGTGTGTTTAGTTTAAAGTTTAATTTATTTAACCTAAAGGGAAAATGCCAGGAAAGCAGCTACTATATCCTTTAACGCAAGAATTAAAATCAAACTAGGATTTGCTTCAAATTTTAGCATATTTTTGTGCTACTGTTTTTAGTATGACATTCTTGCATTTATATTGCAGAACCAGAAAACTAAGACTGTTGTCCTTTCTAATTTCAGTTTAGATCAAAAGGCACTGCTCTCCAAAAAGACATGATTATAGAGTTTTAGTGTATGCACTAAAAAGCCTGCAATACACAAAAAAATGAGAGATCCAGCTCACCTTGAAGTCCATTTCCATTTGCACTGGTGCAAGATGGTGGAGGAGAGGCTTGGGGCCTGACAACTGGAGCAAAGGCGCTCTTTTGTTTCACTGCAGAGATGACATTGGCAGGTGAGAATGAGAAAATGCCGTGTGTACTGCTACAGTTTGAAGGGAGGGTGACCGAAGAGGCTGCCATTGTAGGGCTTGACGGCACTACTGCAATAAAGCAAAAATAATCAGGACTCAGATTGAGGTTTTTCATGGCAAACATGGAAAAAGAGAGTGATAGGGCCTTGCCTCTTAAAATATTGGAAAAAAAATATATATATATATAATATATAAAAATAAAAATAATGAAATGCCTTGGCTTGGCCACTCTCTGGATAACAGGCAAACTCTTTTGTGTTGGACTTTTGTTACAAATTGTGCAGTCCGATTTTTTGTCTCTGAGATCGTATTATGGCAAATAAAGATCAATTTACTATATTCATTTTTACGTCCAGCCTCCAGAGTCACCCCTCCTTTTATCCAGTAGCTCACATTATAAAAATCAAAACAATGCAAGTATCTGATTTTGTAATAAACATGAATCTATATGATGATGTGTTACCAAAAATAGACACTTACTGCCATAAGGAGAGTTAGCTGAGGAGCCATTAAGAAATCCAGGGGAACCGGGTACACCTAGATTGGGCATGCCGGCATTGCCATATCCATTCATGCTATTGCTGACTGTGTTGTAATTGGACTGCTGAGGAGTACTGCTTGGAACATATCCTCGCGGGGAAACACTGCTTGTGTTGCGACTGTAACCTACTGTGTTAGAAAACCCCCCACCCCGAAAAAAATAATGTTATTATTTATAATATAAACTTAGAGGGCTGGGGGGGGTTCCTCATGCATCATATATTACAGAGTTTTAATTGATTGCACAGCTTTGCTCTAAGTTGTCTGTTACTGCCCTATCAACTCTTGCAGTTTAAGATAACCTTATCATGCCAACCTTACTTAAATCATCTGCGAGCACTCTATGTTGTCTCTCCTCCTAGCATAGACAGCCAACAAAAGCTCTCTTCGATCCAAGCGTGTCAGTTTCCTTCACATTTGCCTTTAGTAGCAATTATCAACAGGCTTGATTCCTGGTTTGTACCAACATACTGGATGAACTTTCAGCCTCTCCAGACCTTCAAATGCCATAGCTGACAGGAAAAAACTTGTTTGTTGCAGTGATTTAACTTTAAAAGGCTGTTTTGGGGTCTTCATTTTTATGATTGATATTTTTATACTAACAATAAGCTAGTACTTTCATAAAGGTGCATGTTTCTGTGAAAACTAACCCGGAATCAAGGTGGAGAATGTTTACGAGATTTATAGCTTGAAAGTGGATTAAAAGACACATTCTTTTGTAAGAGGAGACAAAGCAGAATTGGGATTTCAAACCATAGAAGATTAGCATGAATTTATTCTCATCTGTGCAATCAATTTATAATTATGTTGTAAGCAAAAATATATGGGTTTGTACATACATAGGAAGCTGTTTTTACTCCTTTCATTAGTATAAAACTTAATTTAAAATGCAGTTTGCTATATGTATGTTAAGTTAGAAAATTTAAATTAAGTTACAAGGATTGTATTTTTATATATGACATACCTACATTTGTATAAAATGTGCTTACATTTATAAAAATATCTAAAAATATCAGTGTGGGCAAATTAGATTTGTCTGTGTAAATGTTCAATAAACATGTGGAGGATATCCAGACATAGTTGCTTTGTAATATAAATATATTATGTGTATATATACACATT
>NW_020664446.1:24961508-24969663 GCF_002925995.2 Terrapene triunguis
CCTACTGATAAGTAACTAGGTGAACTTGACCAGGTGATAAAGACTGCTGTGAGCAAATGATTGTGCCGTGAAGAATGTCTCTTAGTCCTGCTGTTTCTCCAGATAGCTTTTCTTTCAAAAATGACTGTATAAAAAGTTGCATTAAAAATGTGTGGCCACTGAAGACAAAATTGATATTTAACTCCCTGCTGAATACTTCACCCCCTATCAGAACACCTTTATCATTTCACCTCAAAAACATTATACAAAGTCTGAAAATGCCTGGTTTTTTTTACCTTTTTTAGGCTTTAAAATGATGCTAAGTTCACCACTTTATCATCAACTGTCTCTACCAAGTGCATTTCATCTATAAGAAATTCAGATGCTCGGGAAATTAAAATTTCAAAGATCTGCTGCAAAAAAAATCAATGGGTAGAGATCAATGCTCATAGAAATTTCATGAACTTTGAACTGATATGGGCATGATGATGAGAAGTGGTTGGAATTTCAGGTTGCTGATTGTTCCTCACACAGATGAAAAGCAGCCTACGGGTAGAGAGGAGGTATACATTTGAGATGGGTTTTCACTTTAATATTTTGTCAGACAAAAAATTAATTTTAGTCTATTTCAGTAACAAGCACAAATAAAAAAAAATCAGCCTTTCCAATGTGACTTGTAGTACTACCACTTCTTAAGAGCACCTAATGCTTTGCACATTAACACTGCAAAGAAATGAAATCGGTTCCCTTTGCAGCCGATTGCAGGTGCAAATTAATATTGTAAAATGAAGATCAATACATGGACAGGGCAAAATCAATAGTGGCTAAATTATTGCTGCATTTTCCTCCTCATTCAAGATGAGTTGTGTTTTCCTCTCAAAGTCAATACTTTGCAGCTTTTCTCATTAATTTCTCAATAAATTTGGCAATGAATTTCAATCACAGAACTCGGCAGGGTGAGCCAAGCATTGTGGAATGCATAGGAAATACAAAGGCATGGAGGGGTTGAACACATCATTCATCAGAAGGCACTCTTGCTTGTTGAAGCAGGACTAATATCCCTGGACTTACTCAGGACAATCTATTTACTGTTTTAAAAAAAAGAAAAGAAAAAGGAAAAGAAACTAAACAGATTTTAATTTCTTTCTTTTCCTATGAAGAACTAAAAACAGATTTTTTCATTTAAAACCCCCCACCAACTTTGTCTTTACCTTACCAGTTTCTCATAATCACCTAGCTGTCCCTCAAATAATGGTAGAGGAAACAATGGCATGCTCAATTTCAGCCACTTGTTTCAATTACAGGCCTGAAATTCACAGGTCAGTTAATAATTATGTTCGATCAGATAATGGTACCGAATTTTCCTTAAAGTGCTCTTACTAACAATGGGAAAACTGCCACATTTTCTTCCAATTGGAAATCAAGAACCAGCTCATTCATATCTGTGATATTGTTTCTAGGCATTCATACAGACAGCCTAACTGGGCCTAGTGCACAGGGATTGTCTTCCCATTCAAGAGTACCTGGCAGTAAATAATGGCATTGTGATGTGACACTAAACACAGAAAAAGGGACAGCTCATCTTCCTTGTTACAAAAATAATACCCTTGCTGACAACTACTGGATTGCGTTCAAACAATTCTGTTTACATACCTCAAAGAATACATTTGATTATGGCTTTTATAGTCTTGCTGAAACTACATCTACCAAACCCAGCCCTGCAGCTAAGGAACACTAACAGAAATGGCATATCGTATGCCCTCACTTCCAGAACAATGATATGCCTTTGGGCATGGGAAGCCTGAAGTCCAGGATATAAAATATCAGGAAAATTGTCAAAAGTGTCTTTCAGTATAATAGCAAAATAAATTTGGGATAGTTACATCTTAAAACTTTTGAGTCACGTGTTAATTCGATCCATTATAAATGTATTGGCCCTTACAGTCTATTGTCAAACTGGTCAGAACATTTCTGTCAAAACATGTTTTGCATGAAAAAAGGGATGCGGGGAGAAATTCGTGAAAAATATTTTCTGATCACCTCTTGTTTATTACCAGATAACACACTTTTTTAAAGTAGCTACAAAAATAATGCATTAAGGACTGCATTATCAGAGACATCATGCATACATGCCTTCCACTGACTTCAGCTGGGGTTATAAATGCTCAGTACTACTGAAAGTCAGACCCTAAACCTCTGTGGCCAAATCCTTTCACTCTTCTGGATATGAAAGATTTGATAGGCAGGACCGATGTAGTCTTATTGCAAAGAGAAGGAAGTGGGGAATCCTCAAAGATAGTCGGCACCAGGGCTCTAATGGGGGTGGGGAGTAAAAGGTGGCACGCTAAGCTTCAGCAACAAGCCAAGTTCCATCCGCTTAAGGTTACCACTCACTGCGAATGTTCTAAGTACAATCACACAGGCTCTGCTGGGCTCCTTAGATGTGACACTCTTTTAGTAGGATTTTTGGCTGCACCATTGGGAGGGCTAGATTAAGGCACTGGCAAACCTGGATGGTCTCCAGGTTATTCAAGGACATCAGAATCTCAGTGTGCATCAAAAATGTGTTTCTTGCCTTCATGGTTAAAAAAAAAGAAAAAGCTGGAAAAATGTGACCTGAATGTAACTGATGCAGTAATCTTTGTCTGGCTCTAGACAGTCAGGAGGGAGAAGCAGCCAATTAGAGCCAAAGAAGAAGCCACCTGCACCCTAGCCACAATCAGAGCAGACCTGTACCCCACTGTTGTGGAGGTTGGTGATGGGCTGACTGATTGGGAAGTTTGAATAGCTCACTAAGCTTTGTGGGACTGGCTCCCCAGGCTCTGCTCCTCCTACTCTCTACCCATCCCCCAGTCCGCTCCTTTTTGGCACCAAGGGTCGGACTGGGGGAAAAAGTGGCGGTATTCTCCCACATACCAGCCACTTGAAGCACTCCAAAGAGATTTCATTCATAGCAGGTTTTGCAGATCTGTGTTCTTCCCCCTTTTTTATTAACTTGTTTTGATAGCAGTGAAATAATTAACAATGTTGCCATTTAAATTGGCATCACTGGACTCAGCTGAGATAAATGGGGCAGTTCACAACTCTGAGAGCTATTGTTCCAGAGGCTCTGCAGATGAAGGCAGGCATCACTAAATAAGTTGACACTCATTTGATGTTTTCAAGGCTTTTCTACAAACACAACAGCTAAATTCTGTAAAACAAGATGGCAGCCTCAACAGAAATGCTGGGTTGCCAATGGATCCTAGTTGGAGCTCTAACACCGCAAGCACACTGCGAACCACAGCTCTCCAGGGCCTTGTTACACAGTAGTGCTGAGTGCCATTATGGATGTGGAGTGGTGCTCAATTAGCAACTCTCCTGATCCATGGAACGAATACCCTTAGAAGGTGGCATCTCCTATAGTTACTAGGCCTCTCCAACACCATGATGCTGAGCCTGGTATAAATGCGTATCAAGAGAAGATTAGCCAGATGGACAGGTAGGAGGCTACTGCACCTATTATGCTACAGTACTGGCACTGGTCTGCAGCTCTCCCAACTATATAATCTATCCTTCAATCTATCCTACATTCACCATAATACCTGAGCTCATAGGCCTTGCATCAAACATTGTGAACACCGTGCACAGCCAGCGTATTTGGCCGAGGTTTACAGCAGTCCTAAGCCAGACCTGCTTCACCATTTAATCCCTTGGTTTGGGCCACAGTTGATAAACTGGAGTGATTGCATAGTGGAGCCTCTGCAGCTCCTACATACCACAGAAGGCTTCTCCGTACCAGAGCTGCAGAGGCTGGTACAGAGGTCAGTAACAGAAGACTGGTTAGCAGAGGGTCTCTGGAATCTATAGTTATATGGATCCAGGGGCCCTAACATCCCATATAGATGGTGTAGGGATATGCTTTTATTGCAACCTGTAGGTTGGAGTAACAGATGGGAGATATCTGGCACTCTAGCCTCAATTTGAAAAGAGGATATCATGTCCCCAACCCTCTTGGTCCCCCATACCATTCACATAAAGACTGAATAGTTAGGTTTCATGCAGGGAAAGTGAATCTCACCCATGTGTGCAAGTGCCAGGATATCACCCTGGTTTATATCTTACAAATCCTAGTCTGCTATTTTTACATATTTGGAGACAGAAATATCACTAGAAGAATGTATTTAAAAGATACAGTACAAACTAATGAATAGAAATTGACATCAACTAAACCTACATACACTACTTAGTATTTGGCTTTTCAACATCCAATTGCACAACATTTTCAGCCTTACAGTGAATGTTTTGCTTTGCAAATAGGTGAAGAAGACACTGATTTACAGTGATTCCAATAGGATGTACAAATCATTGGAAATTATCTGAATTCCACCAATATGGAGCCAGATCTTGTAAGACCTCAACATGTAGAATTCCAATTGAAACTACTGGTATTTCTACACTTGGAGGGTTTTGCTGATCAGACACAAATACGCAGGAGGGGGAACCCAGCAACCACAACACAACCTTGAATCTGAGAACAATTAAGAAAGAGAACTAGTATGATACAAAATCATAAATGGTCATATGTCAGGGAACAACCGTATTTTAATATGTATGTAACTATAATAAATATGTATGTAACTATAATAAAACATGGCATTTTTGCAAATACAATGGTGTATTTGACTAATATGACAGAATATTTTAGTAACATAATTTGGCATTTTGCTAATATGATAAAGTATTTCACTAATGATACAGAAGCACGAATACTATATCAAAGCAGCAAAACATTACATTTTAAGTATTCAATACTCTAAGGTGTTTCGCTAATTAAGATGTATTTTTCTAATGCAAACAGTAGTTGTGCTGGTGTGTCTTTATATTTGTGATCTTATTTGGGCTGACTCCTCCCAGGGGTGTTAGAGCTACACAAAAATATTCCTACTACTTTCTAAGGACTGGATTGTGGCTAACCCCTGAATGGATGTTCTGGGGAGGACATAAGGATTCTCCTCCTCTTGTACCCGCTTTGCAGGAGCATGTCGCAACTACAGCTGTTGAAGCCACCCTAAGTAGTCACACTTTGTTACCACTAGTCATGTGGAGAAGAATAGTAGAGAGTAGGTGGGGCTATGGCTCTGCCCCCACTTCTCCTAGTTAGCTAGCAGCATCAGCAGCTATGGAGAGTTGCACACATCTGCACTGAGTGTCATGGACACCCTAACATATGAGGTGAGCTGTCCCTGTGTACTGGGCTTTTCAGAAACACGGTGCTTCCGGGTGCTGTCCCTGAGGTGATGCTTCTCCATGTGGACCCCAATGCACACTAGTAACTTACAAGCAACATTTAATGCAGGAAGGTGGCCTGGATAACCTGATAAATCTTTTCCATCTCTAAGTTCTGTGATGTCATATGTTTGGCAAAAGTATGCTCACTCAACCCACACACAAAAAAGTTATTTTAACTCACTTTAATTGTCTCACTTAAACACACCAAAATATGTTAAAATTGACACATTATGCTTATTGTGACTTATTCTGCTGTACCTACACTAGATAGTGAACAACCAAATTCAGCATATAATATTATGAAACATATTCACAGTAATATTTAGACACAATAGAATGACTTATAGTCAGACCCTTTATGTTACTTTAAAGGATCTTTTTATAGTAGTTTAAAGAAAAATAATCTTACTCCAAGCATGTGAGACTTCCCTATTATTTATGGATCACTGATAAGATATTACCATGATTTTAAGAGCCAAAATGGTCTCATAAGACAACAAAGGACCCTTATTCTTAAAAACCTTTGGCATATTGAAGGTAAAAGTTTGACCGAGTAAAGACCTATTTTATCATCACTACTAAGGTTGTCTTTAAAAACTTTCAATTTTTGCATTAGATGACCAGGTAACAAAAATGAGGTTAGTATGAGGAATACTGAAGTAACTTCATGTAGATATGTAACGCAAGGGAAGAGTTTTATGATGACCACTCTACATATGCATATGTAAAGGGACACTGTCAAGCAAACATGCCAAAAATTTGCCTCTGTCCTCTTCCCACTTCCCAGATTCCCATATCTATGTTGGGGATCTTGAAAGAGGAAAACATAACTATCCAATGCTAGGCCTATGTGTCTTAAAATCCTAGAAGATGCACTAGGAGCAAAAAAACCCCCAAAAACCCACAATACGCCCAGGAAGCACAGATTGCAAACATGGATATATGTGTCACTCCGTCCGCCCACACCACTCTTGAGATGAAGACTGAAACAAATGAGAATATGGACTCTGAAATGCTCAAGCTCAGGTTTCTTGTCAATTACATCCACAAGTGAGCTCATAAAAATGAAGCCAGAGGGAGACACGGGAAGGGGACAGTGCACATGCCCATTGTCCCAACAAGCCAAGCATCATGGAGTTATTGTTCTTTTGCTCCCTGATCGTCAGCTGGGATTTTAAAAATGTTGCATTCTTCATTTTCAAGGTTGATAGCTATATCAAGGGAAATGTAAAGAACAAAACTTCAAGTTTAAGTGCGGTATCAGCCTTGACGGTGACCCTTTAAGAAACTTCAGGCTGTGGACTACTGATACAATACACCACAAGGACAATGTTTCAATGGAAGTTTCTGTTTAGCACCATCTACACTGAATTCTATTCAGCATATGCATAATAACTATGTTTACTAAAAATGCTTGTGAAAATGCATTTATTCCATATGCTCATTAAAGGCATTTTAAAACCTGTATTAAAAATAAAGAAAAATGGTCATAATATGGAATAATGCCTTTAGAAATTATTTTTTAAAATCAAAGAAATTTTTGACACAGAAAAACATATCTGAAACAACTTTTTTTTGTAAATTGACTTCAATACATTTACGATTATTTATTTGATGGGTTGATTCTTTGTATACATGGTTTGAGCACAGTCAAAGTGGGGGTTTTTAAATCAAAATGTATAGAAATCATTTTGCCAAAAACAAACATGTCAATTTTACAGAGAAATTAACCTTCCAAAAACAAGTGTTTAAAATAAAAAGTCTAACAAGCTGGTAACTACAGCAGTGGCATTGTAATAAGCCACTGCATAATAAGCACAATAAACCCATGATTACTATTCAACCCTAGGGTGCTGGGATTTTTCCATTTTACCAGTCTAGGTCCTGATCCAAAGCCCTCTGAAGTCAATGGAAAGACTTATTTGGACTTCAGTGGGATTTGGATGAGGCCCAAAATAAGTTTAACGGGAGTATACCTATAGGCATTTGTAGCAGCAATTAGCCAAAAATAGATGTTTTATTGGATATTCTCCTATGAAACCTGGGTTTATCTGTTTGATATCCTGCTTTGATAAAGCATAGAGGTAAGCATGGATTTAGATGTAAATTTTAAATAAAAGCCTTTGGATTTTTCCACCCTCAGTCATTCCTTGTTCAATTTACAATTTTGGGACGTTTTAGCCTGAGTGTTGCAATCTGGATCTAGGAATAAACAAAATAAAATAAAATTTGAAATTCAAGAAAATAAAAATAGCATTTAACTATTTCATACCCAGTAAACTGTTACGTTCCAATCATGTATAATATTTATACTATACAGAAAAAAGGGTGGGAAATGATGAAAAATGTATTTTCCTTTCTCAGAGAAAACAAGGTCTTATTCAAATGTTCAAATTTCAGCAATTATTAAGTGAAACCAAGATGACCCTTTCGTCCTCTTTTGAAGATGAATTACTGTCTCTTCACCGCTACATTTTGTCAGTTTTGGTACAGCAGAGTCGATACCTTCACCTTGACGTGAAAACTTTGTGATTTATCTGTTCTTCTGTTACTCAGTGTTACCACAACCTGAAGAAGTACAGCCAATCATGATACTGAGAGCAGACTTTGGTCGCAGCCACTTGAAAAAAAATAAAGCACTCTCTGATGATAGACAAATGTGTCTTGTTAGCAACAGCCAAAAAGCGCTTGACTTGTACTAATAACAAAAAGGCCATGTTGGTCACCATGGGTCTAAAGACGAAGCACCCTGTCACTGCCTTGGTTGGGAAATTAGCAAATAATGTTCCTTTTCCTTGATAAATGGGTGACAGTTCTCTCTCACCAATCATTTTTTAACATTTTGATGCATGTCTATGATCCCGCTGGAGGAACAGAAAAGTTTACTGGCCCTCAATTTTCAGAT
>NW_020664446.1:24969673-24974673 GCF_002925995.2 Terrapene triunguis
CCCTGTTAAACCTGGAGTTACTATTGTTTTAAAATGAGCAATTGTATAATATGTAATTTCCAGGATGCTAATACTTGATGTTTTACTGAATCAGTTTTTAGCATGTTTAGCATTTACTTCTTAATTAAAATATACTTTATACTGAAAAATCCCTTCTCAGACAAAATACAGTGCTAAACAGAAAATTTATTTTCCCTTGTGACTTTCACTGCAATATTTTAAAGGAAATATAGTTTTATAAAGCACAATGAGGCTATTTTAAAGTGTTAGCTGCTATAGTTTTTTGAAAATTTCCTAATAAACTTTGACTTATTAGAAAGAACCATCTCGGGAGAAAGACAAGGATATCTGTCCTACTTTTTGTTTTATTTGTTTTTATTTTATTTTTAGGGCCTGGTGACAACCAATACTTACACAAGGTCGATCAATAAATAACCAATACTGTTTTTACAGTGAGTGTAACTTGCTTTAGGACAAAAGCACTTAAAATAAAAAAAGAAAGTACAGCATATATGGATTAAAGTTGCTGAGAATGTCAGAATTAAAATGTACCCATAAGTTTATTTTTAAAGGCTTACCACTAATGTAACAGTATTGGTTATGTACATTTTTGTTTTAATTTTTTTACAATGACTGGGTTTCATGGGTAAGACCATAATTGAATAGGTACAAGAAATAATCAGATGGTTTAAATTTAACTAAGGCATTAGCATTTAGTTTAGCATAGTGAAAATAGTATGATTTGTGGGAGGCAATTAACAATCATTTGCTCTGTGGATACAAGTAATTTGTTTAAAGAGCACTGACCTATGAGACAGCTAGTTTGTGTTGGCTGTGATGGAAGGGAGCTATTGACTCTAAACAGTGTAACAGTGCCATTGACAGAATCACATTTGAATGCACACAAAAGATCTTTAAAATACTTCAGAAACATGAGATCTTTTCAGAGGGTGAAGTGGGGTGGGGGTTAAATGAGGCAAACTAGCCAAAACAGAGATTCAGATACTGAAGGAAAAGTAGTCAAAATGAAAGAGCCAGGACAATATAGTCATTAAAGAAGGTTTTTTCCCCTTGATATTGTGCTAGTGTTGAAGAAGAATCTAACTTTTTCCCCCATAAATACTTTATCAGAAGGAACACAAATTGTGAACAATTACTGGTTGAGTAATGATTTCATAAACCTAAAATTGAATGCAAGTCTTTATGCAGAAATAATAATTTTTATGTTCACATCTAGTAAATGCATTGCAGACCTGGGGATGGTTCCATGTATTCAACATTCAAGCTTTTTCTGTGTCCATTTTGGACATGTTTACTTTTGAATGCCAATACCTTGTTTAGCAACTCGGATCAGTATACTGCAAACCTACATGTTCATTCTAAGTAATTTATGGTAATTTCTCTAATTGAGCAAAAGAAGTTACCAAAATGAGTGAAGGTTACAAAAATATTTGGGTGGAAAAGGTCAGCATTAAAAGTTCTAAATGAGTATATTCATGGTATGCTGAGGACCTTTGTTTGAAGAAATACTAATATCAATTGGCTTGAATTTCTTTTGTTTAGTAGGAAACCTTTATGCAAAATGTGCACTTTAAGAAAACAGTAGTACACTTGCATAAATACAGTGCAAACACGCTACTGGTTTCTTAAAGTGAACACATAAAATAATTCCTCACACCTTTAAAACATATGCATAAAAGTAGTTTCCACTGTAACATAATTTCATTTAGAAGCATACAAATCACAATTTGCCTTAATCAAATAACATTGCAATGCTCATATTCTAATTAAAAAATAATCTCTGATATTTAATTTAAGAACCTAGAAGACTTCTACCAGTAAAATGATTACTCTAACCTGCACAGAATTGCTCAATTTAACTATGCAGAGAATTTTTCAGGTAAGGACTATTTTAATTACTATTAAACAAGCAAATGATACACTATTAGGCAAATATTAAAACAAGTATTGCATTCAGTTATTAATTTGCACTATTCACTTTTAAATGCAGCAAATATCTCATTAATTTAATTTTAGGTGCCCACCAGTTTATATTGCATTTTACAGTCTGGAAGGCAATTTACTATTAACTGGCAATTACATACAGAATGATTGTTAATTCTGCTCCTAAGTGCTAGCTGCTTGAAAATTGTTATCTCTCTCTAATTTTTGACCTCCTTACAACAGGGGTGAGGTATACTGGGAATACAAAGGACTAGTAGAGAAGAGCTGGACATGTCATTTGTGACTCATTCTTTTAATTCACCGTGCTAATCAACTGAACTGCCACAATCTCCCAAGGTAATTGTATCTTTATAATACTTGAAAGCAGTGGGCAAAAAGGCATGGATAGATGGGGATAGGCCTTCCCTTAGCCTGCTGAGAAACAGCACAGTATCCTTACTATGTGTGACTAATAGGGCCTGTTTTTGAAAAATCTGGTACTTTCATATCACTGTACACAGATCATTTAATGTCTCAACTTCTATACTTTACAAAGGCTTTGTACTCCACACTACACTCTTGTTTCATTATTCTGCAGCCTCGTTGCCCTATGGTCCACCTCATGCTGAGAAGGTTAAATGTTAGAGTGCCAAGCCAGACTGCAAGCATGGTGGGACACTGATGGGAAACAGATGCCCTGGGGATTCAGCCCCTCCTTACTATAGGGCCACATAATTTTCATATTGTGAAATACAGTGAGGCTTGGCTCAGTTTTCAGTGGTGAGTGTAATTTCCAATCATTATCTCATTGTCCCCATCAATTTAGGGGCAATGCAAATCAGACAGAAGTTTCCAGGTCAGACAGGCTCTGACCCTACCTTTCTTTTTACTTTTTGTTGACATATAGGCTTCTGTATCCCTTACAAAGTGTTTGAAATGTATATTTCTGTTAAAGATTTTATTATATTTTATTTTATTTTATTTTCGCAGTAAATTAATTGGAGCAACAGCAGTTATGGAAACTTTGATGATTCATTTAAACATCTTTATTTAAAATGTCCCTATGAATCCTGGTGAAAGAGAACTCCAGGGTAGGAAAAGTAAATGGCTCCTTTCTAAAACTTCATTTATTTTTGCACTTTTAATTTAACCTATGGAAATTAACATTAAAATAACTATTTATGGAATTTCTTAAAGCTATTAATATAAGGAAAGTCAAAAGTAAGACTGAATATTTAGGGACAGATGCTCATCTGGTGTAAATCAACATAGCTCTGTTGCAGACAATGAAACTACATCAATTTACAATAGCTGAAGAAACTGGAGTTTAGTCTAACATTTGTAGTTAATTCACTTTACTTTGCTGAATACTGTTGCTTACAGAGCAAAATAACTAGTCACTGTTAGGAGACCATTGCACAAATACCTGGTCACAACAGTTAGTTAAAGTATGAAGACAGGTTTCAGAGTAGCAGCCGTGTTAGTCTGTATCCGTAAAAAGAACAGGAGTACTTGTGGCACCTAAGTACTCCTGTTCTTTTTAAAGTATGAAGCTAGAATTCCAGTATTAATTCCCTGCAGCTAACATAATTGAATCATATACTTCCATGATGTTTTATTGTAGCTTTATGTGGACTGATTTCATTTGTGTCTATCATAGTATTTTTAAAGACTCTATAATCATGATTGGATTAGCCAGTTGCCTATAGGTAGCCCATTCAACCCCAGCCAGCTTTGTAGTTACCATCTGCTTAGCATACCATATGAAATAAGATGGTGGTCTTAGGCAACGTTCGCATTGTAGAGAGGTCAATATCACCAAAACCACCACCACCGCATTTGGCACCCTTCTTGACAGTCTCAGCAGAAAAGCCAAGAACTGAACAGACAGGGAGACGTAAATATCCTCTCACCCGTGGAGGTGGGTCCTTCCAGATCAGAGCTGAGGTACACTGGAGGAAAAACTTACACTGCTCCTGCCCAGGTTGTGCCTGTTTTGTGGATAGATGGAGGACTTCAGTCTCCACGGCTATCAATCCAGCACCTTTCATGAGCACAATATTCATACTAAAGGCTCAATCCTGATCCCACTGAAGCTAATGGCAAAACTCCTATTGACTTCAGTGTGAACAGGCTTGGATTCCTAAAACAATAATTGTTTTTAAAAGTCTCAATAATCTGCTCATAGTTTTCAAAAGTACCCCAAATACACATTTTTTCCAGCAAGAGCAAAACAATTAGACAGAAACAGTTACAGCCTATGGGGAAAATACTAATCTAAAGTGTTTTTATGAAAAGCACATTATTTACTGAGTAGGCTTTCAGGCCCAGATCCTCAAAGGTTTTTTAGGCACTCCCTTAACGCGCTTAGTCATCAATTAAGTCCCACTTCAGCCCATATCTATGGGACTTAGGTGCCTAAATACATTGGAGGATCTGGGCCTAAAATCTCTCCCAGAGTCACTACATTCTATCAATTTATCAAATAAACATTTAAGAACTCTTTGATGTTTATTTTTAAAGACGTGTGTGACACAACAGAACAATTCATAATACACACATGAATATTTGCAATAGTAAGCATGTGTGTATTATGGACCTACTACGTCAAATCATTAACTTAAAAAAATTATGAATGTGATTACCATTCATGTGAATATCAGCTTTTTTCATCTCAATATCTTAGTTGGATTAATTTTTTTAAATGCCAAAAGAACTTAGTCCATATTTTAGACAAAAAGCCAGAAATGTTTCATTTAAAAGATGAATTCTTTTGAGTTCAGAAACATTTGTAACCACAAAACTTCAATTTTTTCCTTGTGCTCTTGAAACTTAAAATCAAACATGTTTAAGAGAAATTTGGTTTAAACAAATGACTTCCAGGCTGCAAACTTTTTGTGCCAAGTTTCATCTCTGAGAGAATTTTTACAGCCAAGTTATTAATAGGGATGGATGAAGTGGTTTGGATATAATAAGAAATACCTGAACCATTGCCCTAAACTTTAACTGAACCATTACTGAGGTTCAAAAAAGTTTGGAGAACTTTTCTAAAAAAG
>NW_020664446.1:24979673-24989673 GCF_002925995.2 Terrapene triunguis
TATTAAAAATATTGGGGCCTGCTCCTCCTCCAACTGAAATCCTTGAGAGTTTTGTGATTGATTTCAATGGGAGCAGGATTAGCCATTGATTCATATTTCCAGTAGATGATACTGTTTAATTAAATAGGAAGGGAGAACCTGATTAGGAAAGGTACTGAGAACCCGTGGGCTCCCACTGATTTCAACTGGAGTTGTGAGTGCTCAGCATTTCCAAAAATCAGGCTCAGAATCTATTGTAACCCTTTATCATATCAGAGTGTGTTTTGGCTCATTGCTATTGTTTTACAGGAGTGTCTTCTTTCAGTCAGCTGATTACTACAATTGCTTTTAGATGCAGAATTTTAAAGTAGACAAGAATGATGGACCAAATCCTGATCGCCTTTGAATAGGTCAGCTAACTTCAGTAAAAGGAGTAATGCAAACTCAAGGGAGTGAGGCAAACAAGATTTGGCCCAATGTCTTTAATATTTAAATAAAACAAATCAATTATGATATTCCACAAAGCTGCTATTGGTTAATGGAGTTTATGTAAATTTTTCATAGTATATAAAAATGGCCTTTATTTTTCTAACTGTGATATTTTCTGCTTAGAGTCAAATACTTTTTATACAGCTTACAAAAATAAATACTTGTATTTTGCTAGAATCATAATAGCTCATTAGAAGAGGCTGAATTTGGACCTAGACTAAAACCTAACACCACAGGGCTGAGCATGCTTACTTGAACCTATAATGTTGCTAGTTCTCTCTCTCTGGGGAAGTAAAGGACTAGGGAAGAGGATTCAACCTTCTTAATTGTGAACCTCATTAGTGATGGTTGCTAGGCAAAATACACACCTACCTTCAGTGCATATGAAAGAGATAAACAATACGTCATAGACTATAATGACTCTTGTGCTCAGGGCGACCTTTAATTATTATATTTTTGTTCTCTTATACCTTAGTTATTAATGCAGAAAAACAAATTAGGTTTTTTGTGGACCACAGCAGATTCATAAATTGTTTTCCATTTTTTGATGTCTAAATCATATTTCATTCCGATAATCATTGCTTGCTTCATTCATTTTTCTGTGTGTGCATCTGTATGTATTATATGGAACATAAACACATAACCTTAATATATGAGAATTGTTATAACAGCAGCTTAGCATTGCCAGTTGTTACTTTAAATGATTTAATTGTACAGTTGTAAAGGGCATGATCCTGCCGACACGTATGCATATTTGTAACTGTTCACCTGAGTAGTCCCATTGAAGTCAATGTGTTTGCAGGATCAGCCCCTCAGTCTGTACTGCAGTGTAAAAAAAAGCACGTTTTTGGAAAGTTTTAATCTTCAAGCAATTCAAAATATATTTGATAATTAACCATTTTATTGTATAAGAAAGTGCATTACTTAATAGTAATTATCCAGGTTTTTGTGAGGGGATGTTATGGTACGTAAAAAGTGACATTTGCATATAGATATGTCTTTTGGTCATTTACTTTATGTGAGAGTGTATGTATGTGTATGGATGTGCAAGATTCAGAGGTTGATGGGCTGCAAAAATAAAGTATTTCAGAGTTTAGGGATTGTTGGGGACACTTTCCACTGTTCTTTTCCCCAAAAATTACTTTATTTGAGCAGATCAGGCAAGAAGTTAATCAACTAGAAGAAAAACATGTTATACTGTTTTTCTCATACAAAAATTCTACTGCTTTAATCTGTAGCAGTAGGGCCCAGCAACAGGAAATTGACCTCACAGTAAATTCCTTACAGATTTGGTCATGTTTTTACCATCCATTTAAACTTGCATACATAACCTGAGACTGTACCTCTGGATCGAGGATTATGACAAGCCAAAATAAAATAAAATAAAATTAAACAGCAAGAAAAAGCTGCAAGCAAAACAAGGCTTTTAAACAAACAAACAAAAAAGAATAAAAGGGGATGAAAAATTGGTTGTGACTGCAGAACTTTATGGACTAAATAAAGGAAAGGAAGTCAAAAGCAAATCAGGAGGGCTGTATTTTGTTTGACATGGAGTCAGAAATACTAACGGGCTGTTTGATCAATGTGAAGAGAGAAGAAATCATGTAAAAGTAAATGTAGTAGTGTATCAACATAAAATATGGTGCAAAAAAGCATTGCAAATAAAAAAAGACATGTAAATGTGTGCCTACCATTTTCCAGATAAGAAGGGGCCGTACCTTCTGAGGGGTCAAGGCGGCGAGCCCGCCTTCCATGTTTGGAATTGTTGTGTACAAACATGTTGTCTGAGACAGCCAGAACGTGGCCATCCACATTGACTGTTGTTGATACAACAACCTGAAAAAGAAAACAAATACATTTTAAAAAACTGCAGATTTTTAGAAATTTATATGTTGTAGACAAGTCCATTACTTTCTGCTTTAAATAGATATAATCATAGTTAACTTTTTTTTTTTTTGGCTAACACTGGTGAATTTTTAAATCTCAATTGTTTCTCTTCAAAACCTGCTGCACTAATTAGAGTTTAATCTCCTATTATCCTAACAAATGAATTCAATTCAGGGAAATATTCTTCTAGCCATTAGTTTCAGAATCACCCCTCTAGCCACTCATTTTAAAAGCTGCTGTTTTGATTGATCTGTTGATATATTGATTAGATAGTTTATCTAATTAAAAATTGTTCACTTGAGACTGTCTCCAAATGAAGGGTTCTGAGGATTCCAAATCAGAAAAAAAAAAAGCTTAATAAATCAGAAACCCTTGTAACTCCCCATTCCTCTTCAGTAAATGATCTCCAGGTCAGTTTTACAATTACATTTAATGTCTGATAATGAACTTTTTTGCATCTGAAAAGACTGAGTTGAATATGAATAGTGAAAGTGTTTTCAATCCATGAAAAGTATCCCTTCTCAAGTTCATTTGGATGGTGATTGACCCTGGTATGTCAATGGAATTTCCTCCTTTATTTTTGAGTGAAAGGCTCCTATTCTTGTGTCCAGGTTCAGAGTCCGGCCATAGAAGAGATGATGGATAGGGCCTTCTTTGGCTTCCAGCTGCTTCTTAGTAGAAATTGGAAAAGGAACATAACCAAAATGCACAACCTTGCTGACAAAAACACCTACACAATCGATTTGTGAAATTCATCCCGAAATGATACCCCATAATACACAAGTGAAAGAGGAAATAGAAGCATTTTGTTTGAAGGTTTGTGTGTGTGTGTTTGTGATGTGGCTCCGTAGGTTGATTTTCTTTCCAAAATACTTTGAATACCTCAGATATAAGTTTAAGTTTAATTTCAGTTCTCCACCATGGT
The DNA here is from genome assembly GCF_002925995.2 of Terrapene triunguis. NCBI lineage: Eukaryota > Metazoa > Chordata > Testudines > Emydidae > Terrapene > Terrapene triunguis. The sequence continues at coordinate 24,982,954 of NW_020664446.1, forward strand.
CATTGTGGGTTGGGGTCCAGATTTTCTGACTGAAGGAATCACTGTAGTATTTTCAGTATAGTTAAGATTAGAAGAGTTTTCTGAAACAATGGCAGAGTTGGGTCAATATTAGCCATGCCTCATCCAACCATACTAGTGATGATGGTAAAAACTAGTACACAAACTTGCCAGACATTTACTTTTTGTTTGGTTTGCTCTGGATGTAAAATCTCAGTGAAAAATGACATTCAGAATACTTACAGTCCATATATACAGATATATAATGAATGAGAAATCAGGAGAGTAAGAACTACGCTGTAACTCCTTCCCCTTTTGCACATAGTGGGCGCAAGGCATCTGATGTAAATTCTTTCCTATTTTTGTGTTTTGGAGGCAGCCATTTGTATCACCCATTGGACCAGCCTGAAGGTAGTTCTGTAGAAATATGCTGTGCTTCTGCATGCACTCTCCTCCACAGAGACTGTATCACTGCTCCTCAACATCCATTGTGGGGAGTCCTGAAGCTGCACCTTAACACAGATATCCTATGTTGCAATCCTATTGCCATGTCACTGGGCTATCTGCTTTTCACTTTTAATGAGCTAAGTGCGACTTAAAGAAATAACCTGCAGACTATGCAAAGCAGATAAAATGTGATTCTCAGCAAAGAATAATTTTTATTTATTTTTTTTAGATTCCTAGGCCATGATATATTGAAAGACAGGGGAAGGTGTATATAAAAAAAAGACAACTATCTTTGCTCTGTCATCTATATATAGGTCAGTCACCAAGGGAAAATAGTGTAGTTCAGCAAAAGAAAGTAGACATACTATGTTGTTTTATTGGCTCATTCCTGCAGTGCACCTAAAGAAAGGTGCTGAGATAGTGAAACCAGTTGAAAATATTGTTCAAGACCTGACATTCTGTTAAGTCCAGTTAAACCTTCTGAGAGGCAGGGAGATTAACTAAAGAGACCTGGGGAAGTCTTTCTAGTGACTACTGGCTCCTTTGTCAACCACAAGATCACTCATGACTGATGCTTCATTTAGTCATCGGTGAGACAAAGAGGACATTTCCACTCATTCCAGGTTTGACCTTCTGCTCTGTTCAGATGGATCAATATCACCAATGCCCTGTGAAGCTGAGATTCATGAAAAATGGAGGTTTGGCTGGATTGTTTTGAAGAAACATTTTTTTCCAGCTACAGAGCTGTACTGTTGGCTGGCTCAAGCATTCTGGCTTCACCAGTAGGTTGGCTGTGTGTGAAAACAGATGTCACATGCCTTCCTATAAGCTTTAACCACAAGTTGTGCTTCTCAGAAAAAGTTCTGAACATCTCAATGCCTAGGTTATTAATTGCAAATATGAATCATGTTGAAAGTAATTTGAAGTAAAAATCATGTATTTCTTAATAACCATTTCCAATCAGCCAAAATTTGGGGGAAATTATTTTCAGCAACTGTCCAGTCAGATACCCTTCTGTAGTGGTTATGATTCACCACAGGATATTTCAATAGGTGTAGGGAGAAATTCAAGTATTAAAATAATTTGATTCTAAAACAGTTGGAATAAACATATGTGGGCTGTACCACAACTATCAGAGTTATATCTGAATGTGAAAACTAGAACGGTGATCCAAAATTCATTGAATACCATGGCTGCTTTTCTAATATCTAATACTTAGCTGGTGCTACTCATCATACATGTGTAAAAACTTCTCTACTGCTCTTAGCAACCCAGTAACACAGTAAAGATTTTAATATGAGAAAAAACAACAGCAATATTTTCACTGGTGATTCCCACTTGCTTCAGAACAATCCATCATGGTCTGCTCGTGAACTTGACAACTCCTAAGAACATGCATTTAAAGTAGGCAAATATTTTTAAAAGTTTTATATATCATTTTTAAAAGGTATACAGTTCTGAAACTAACTGTATTAAATAAAAAAGACAACACTCTTTCAGAAAAAAATATAATGGTATTTATGGTATTTGGAATTTATGAATTAATCTTGAATATATCCTTATTTCTTTTTTAAAACTCTGTACCTGGAATCTTCGCATATCTCGTGGGTTGCCTGCATTCTTCAAACAGTTCTGATTGCACTTGAGAAAAAACTTTAGAAAGAATCTAAAAATACAAAATTGAAGTTTGTTAGGGATATCAAAAGAGAAAAATGTGTAATAAATTCTTAAATAAGTAAACCTTACAGAATATTGGGAAGGACATCTTACTTTCTTATTGATTACTGTACTGGTCTTTAAGAACTAGAAAAGATCACTGCTGTAATCAGAACACCATATCCATGGCAACATGCGCTTCAATTTTTACATCTTCAACACTTGAAAATGTAATGACTCTGGGCCAGATCCTCAGGACCTGTAAATTGGTGTAGCACAATTGACTTCAATGATTCAATCACATCAATGATGGTGATTTATACTAGCTGAGGATCTGCCCCCCCCTTTTTTTTCTGAACGTGTTTTATGTTTTCACAGCTTATATTAGCACTAATGACCTCCGAGTTGGAAATTTCCTGTCAATTAATGATCAGTCTCGTTAAGGACTCTTGGCTTTGCCTCTGGTTGAAGACTTCTCTGGCTGCTCAAAAGAGGTATGATCCAGCTCCCATTGACTTCAGTGGGATTTGCATTGGGCTTAAATGTCAGGAAAAGTCATTCCCCTTGGTCATTATTGTTAAAGTACAACGGAACACTGAGTATTAAGTCCTGCACTCTGACTGGTCACTATAATGACCTTAAAACTGTAAAAAAAAGAGTGACCATGCCCAGGGCAATATGTAGTCCAGCTTCTAAACTATTCAGCATATTAAAAAATAATTGTATAGGGTTAAACTGTGCCATTTAGTCACCTTCCTGCGCTGTGGGCTGTGTAGAGCAGGATTGCTCAGGGGGAACTCTGAGAGGTAAAATGTTTCCTAGGGCAAACAACTGTATGGAAAGGTGGGAAAAGAGGAAAGAAACAATTTGTGACACCCTTATAATGAATCAAGCATATACTCTCATTCCACCTCCATGCAGTTTTTGGGGCAGCAAAGTTATGGTTCCACCTACTTCCCTTCCTTCCTTGTTTTCAGCAAGTTTCTCTGGGAAGCAGGTAGCCGCTTTGGAGCAGCTCCTGCATAGACCTCACACAGGCTGTCCAAGGTGAGGGAAAACCCCTTCCCTAGTACAGAGGCTTAAAGGCTGACCACAACCTAGCCCTTACTATTTTCTTAACATTGTGATATTTTCATAGTTTATAACAGCAAAACATCTTCTCTGGTGGTCAAGTAAACATATTTTTAATATTGAGCTTAACAGGATCTTTAGGAATTTTATTCAGAATACAAAAAATTATTATTTATTAATGTTACTCTTAATTATAAAGTATCCGTCACCATAGTACCTGGATACTCTTTAGATAAATGTTCAAGTGCAAGTAATATCCCTGTTAAGAGCTTAGCTGTCCACTCTTTCCTCCTTTAGAACTTCAAACCTGAAGGGTCAGACTCCAGTTGATAAAACATGTGCCTGAAGCTGTACCGTTGTCATGTCATGTGTGAACCCCTGGGCTGTGGCAATAACTGGATGGGAGAACTCTAAGGAATACTCAGGTACTGTAGAAAGGGTGTTGGTAATTCAGTAGTTAGAACTCTTGCCAGTTGCCTCTGAGTTAATCCTGAACAAAAGCCTCAGTATGTTGTTAGTGGGCACTGTACTGCTGAAGAAGCCATCTCTCCGATGAGACATATAAATGGGATAATCTCTAGAGCTGGTTAGCAAATTTTCAACAGTAAATGGGAATTTTGACATTAAATGGAAGAGAAATTTTGCTAAATCCCCTCTCCCTCCATTTTCCAGTCTGCTCTAGCACTGATTCCTTGTACTCACTAAAGATTCTATATTACTGAAGAAGGAGTATTAAACCTTTTTTCCCAGCCAAATTTCAGCACGTGTAATTACATTGTGCCTAAAGCAATCCCTGCTGCAATTTCAATTGGATATTGTATTCTTCACTTCCTCTCCTGAATTCTTGTGTAGTGTTGTGGTGAACAACTGCTGGCTTTCACCCCAGAGGTGGCTACATTTCAATGGTAGTTGATATGATCTCTATGGTCTAGCTTCTCAGCTGAACTAATATTTGCTGGGCATAGATGTGGTGGTGGTGGGGGAAGCTATAATGAATGGCTGCAGTTCCCTGAGCCTGAAGCTGGCTGCATGTAGGGGCTGCTCTAAAGTACTCTGCCTGGCTATGGTACCCAGGGGCTAGAGAACAGTCAGAGCATAATAGTGGTCTGGTCACATCCTATCCCCCCTTCCAAGTCCCCTACTATATGGACAGCTGTGTGGAGTGGCATAGGATCCAGTAAAACTGGCTCCACCTCAGCTGGGCACGCCCCACATTGGGAAAATTACTGTCTAGGGCAGTGGTTTTCAATCTGTGGTCTGTGGACCCCTGGAGGTCTGTAAACTATGTCTAAGGAGTCTGCAAAAGGTGACTATGAAAATAAAGTTTCAGATCCCAGAAAAGACATTCTGTTTTTCTGATCAATCAAAAATATGTGAATACCCCCACCTATAAGTCAAAACCCAGAAGTGTTGTCATTACCATAGAAGCCCACAGTTTAGCGCCTTTCTCACGCTGCATCAAATGCCATGCTGAGCATGTGCAACATCTATAGTTGAATTCTGTGCAGTTAGTTTTCAGGCTAAGACTTTTATGGGAGGGTTCCGTGGACCACAGGTTGAATTTCCAAAGTGGTCCGCACCTCTATTTGAAATTTTTTAGATGTCCGCAAATGAAAAAAAGGTTGAAAACCACTGGTCTAGGGAGATGTCAGCTTAACATCCTCTTAGTGCCACAAAGGAGTCAGACTGAAAAGGAGAATCTGATCCTGTTTTCCAATGTCAAATGGGTGTTGTGAGGCTTATTGAATTAAAGCTTGTAAATTACTTTGAAATCCTCAGTTGAAAGGTGCTCCAGAAGTGCAAAGTATTATTATTTATTAATTACATGTGAATTTTTTTACACTGAAGAATTGTTTCTATGGGGAACCCATGTACATCTACAAAAGTATATTAAGCAATCTTTTACTGAACAAATGAATCGAATATTTACTCAGTGGTTTGGGTAGAAAGCCAAGCTTGTCTGAACCATAAACATTCAAGTCCACCCGAACAAACCTGAACGCTGAGCTAAATTCAGAAGAAACAGCACTGGGATGCAACATAACCAATGTTTGTATCTCAGCTTTATGGTGGGACTGCATGACTCAAATGACAGTTTGTAACTGTAGCTCAGAAGAGCCCTGGGAGCTCAGGTGGCATAAGAGAAGAACTTCAAGGGAAAGTGACACAAGGACAAGAAAAACCCTGTTCCCAGGGAGGCCATTCCCTTAGCTCAGTGCAGAGGAGAAAGCTGCCTACTTTCCCTTGGCTGGCCAACAAGAATCCTGCATCCTAGCAGGCAGTCCCTAGAGCAGAGAGGATAGAGCTGGCTGCTTTTCCACAGAAAAAGCCTTATACTCTTGGGAACCGAATCCTGGAGTCGGGAAAAAGTAGGATACTGGCTTTGGGTTCATGTTAAGGTAGTTTTTCAAACTTTGTTGCTATCAGTAGAACGAGAACACAGACTTCTCTGGTTTTGTCTGTCCCTGTGTTGTATTCTGCAATTTAGGTAATTTATGTACACACATTACACATTTGAATGTATTTAATCTTTTGGAATATCCTTCCTAAACATCCTCAATTGGAAACTGCTCCTAAAAAAATACTGAAGTAAGGAAAAACAGTATTTCTTGGTGATTTCCCTTTTCTTTGATTTTCTTCCTACTGCTAAAGAAAGGTCTGATACCCTCTTAATTAAAATGTATTACCTACCATAAGGCTTCACTATTTTAAGATAAAATTTACATCTTTTATTAACTCACCTCACCTATACACTTAGCTCACAATGCCTCTTAACACCCATCTGCCATCAGCATACAGTAAGTCACTTGATATTCCACCCACCAATTTTTCCTAACAACCACTGTGCAATTAAACTCAACACGTTCTGTTGCGAGGTAAATTAGGCACACCTGCGGCCAGACTTCATTTGAACTGCATCAGAAAAGGACCTAACAAGGTGAGAGCATACCACAAAGTTATAGTCCTGTCAAGCAATTAGGTTTTCACTTCTGGGACATCCGCACAGTGCAATTATGCTACACATTACAACCTGGCTAATCTTCTGAACAAATGTCATGTCTCAGAGAAGCTAGTAAAAGCAGTTCATCTGCAAATGTGTCTGCTCTTAAGCCTCCACCTTATGCACATAACAATCTACAGGAGCTTTTTTTTTTCTTGTGATATAAAAAATTTCTTTTCCATAGGAGATTTTTAAAACACTGTAAATGCCTTTTCAGCCATTTTATCCATTTTTTAACCTATATGAGAATAGATGTTGAAGAAGATTTACTAGCTAGAGTTTTGTACTTGAATTTTAACAATGGGTGAGCTAGCAAACCTTTAGCATTACTAGCATGACTGGTGGCTTTGGTCTGGTTCGACTCAAACCAATTTGTGGCTAAAAGTAATGTGCACTGTGGAAAGTTGTATTAACATTACTCCTTGGAACCATCGTTCTTAAAAGTATATCTCTGATAATTTGTAAGGACTCAAACCAGGAAACCGTGCTCATGCAAGGGTTCCTCAATGCGCTCTAATTTGATAGTATTTGTACTTAAAACATTGGGC
>NW_020664446.1:25009673-25017173 GCF_002925995.2 Terrapene triunguis
GCATGAACATATGCATTTACATGTATTCATACAAGTTTGAGATTTCCTCTGAATGACTGATTGAATAAAGCCTTGCTATTCTGAACGTTGGTGAAGAATAAGTAAAATGGGGTTGGGATTAGTATTTAATCAAATTTGTAGGCTTTAGTCACAGCACTATTTGGAGACACTTATTCATCCAACTCTAATATACAAGAAAAGGAAGGGATGAGCATCTATCAGTGGGAGAAAATCTTTCTTCCTCTTTCACAAATCTGTTCTCTTAGTCTTCAACCGTTGTCATGCTATTTCTCCCTTCTTTTGATTGATGTTTTAGTCTAAGTTGTCATTAGTTAAATTAATTTTCTTTCAAAGCCAAGAGAATAGGGTCCACAAAAGGAAATCTTGTGAGACTGTAAAAATAGACCACAATTTGGAGGAAATGCAGATCTGTTCCCTCCTTTTGTCAACACTGCAGAGAAACACTTTAATTTGATATGAATTTCTCAAGAGAAACTTTAAATTAACTTAGATTTAGCTATGTTTGAAGATAGCAATTCAAAGCAACAAAATAAATGACTCTTTGCTGACTCCAGTGTTTCTATGTTCATGCTTCTATATGTTCTTTTTTATTTTCTGCTCAGGCTAAATAAATGCCAATATTCACCTTGAAGGAGTCATCATAAAGTAACTCTCTTGGGATATAAAAATATACTTCTCTCATCCGCCATCCAAACAGTGTCAGATGAAGTTAAAAGACCTGGTAAATGTGCTAAAATCTGCTTATGTGAATTATTTTTTTCACTGTAAGTGAGTAGTCATCACCTAAACTGTGCAGATGCACTGAATATAGCAATGTGGAGTGCTTTGTAATGTACTCTGTGTGACATCACAAGTACTGTATTTTGAGGAATGTAGGAGACAATCCTGTAAGCAGTCTGCACACATAACTCACAGAAAAGTGTCTGTAAGTATCAGGTATTAGTATTATTAGTTTAGGATCAGGTCCATAATACTTCGTGATGTTTTACAGAAATCTGTAATGGATCCATCCTGTAAAGAGGCACATTTTAAGTAGGCCTCAACTTTGCTTCTAAATTTCCATCTACAGTTTGGCACCCACAATTATCCAGGCTGCAAAATTACGAGTGAGCTTTAATGTTGTTGTTTTTTAAATTTGGCCTAAAGGTCACTCACTGAAAATAGATGGGAGAGGAGAACTATTTGATAAACAGGGCCAAATTCATTAGTGGTGAAATTCATCCTTGATGCAAAGCCCTCAACACCACTTACCCACCCCTGTGGAGGCTGTACAAAGGGTCAAAGGAGCTGTAATGGGGGGCAGTCAACTGAATAGCAGCTCAGGGGTGCCTGCATACCCACTGAATGCCAGAGAACTGGTTTCCCCATTAGCTTATGTGAGGCTGGTGTTGAAGGTTATTTTGGGGGTGGACCATGGATCTACAGCCATACAGATCCCCATATCACTGTGGAATCAACACAGAGGGCTTGCAGCTGTGATATCTGCCACAGGCTGAAGTACCAGATTAATGGGGGAGGCTGCTGAGTGGCAGCCTTCATCCTACTCCTGCAGTTGATGACAATGAATGTAGCCTTTCTGCACTCTGCCCATATAGAGTCTGAGCCTGCACCATTGAAGTCAATGGGAGTTTTGCCATTGACTTCAGTGAAGACAGGATCAAGACCACAGAACCTAACTATTTACACTTTATGTTGGTAGAATAAATGTCAACCTGATAGTGTAATCAAGTGCAGTTCCACTAGAATCAGTGGCACTGCATCCACTTTGCAAGCAACTAATTTGGCTCATAGTTTCCTTTATGATCTTCATGCTGACTTTGGACTTCGCAAGAGGTAAGATTATATAAATAGTTTACTGATACATTTAAACTAAATCCTTGAAACCTTCTGTGCAAAAGGATTCGCCACTGATTTCACTGAGTGGAGTTCTGTGCTCAGACAGAGCTTGTACGCTCTAATAACCTTCCCCAGATCTGAGGAAGAAGCTTGTCCCTTCCACCAGCACACGTTGGTCCAATAAAAGACATTACCTCACACAACTTGTCTCTTTCATAGCCTGAGACCAACATGGCTACCACAACACTGCAAACACTGACAATTAAAAAGCCTGGTCCCAACATGAGATAACATTTTGTATTGCCCATTTATTGTTATATTCACTGGTATTTTATACTGTGCTTAATCACAGAAAATATCTGTTCCATAATAATTTTTAGGCACATGATTTGAGGCTAAAATAAAAAAGGTGATTGATACAATAAAGATGCCAATGTTTTTTTAAAACTGCCAAAACTTTTTTTCTTCCCGCATGCATGTTTTGAAGGATTTAGGATTTTTTTTAATCGAGTTGCAATCTATCTGTGAATCTTACATACAGGAATACAAAACAAGTCTGCCATAAAAATAAATGGGTTTTTCTTTTCATGCAGCTAAAGTATGTTTAGGGTATTTTCTCAGTTTCAACAGTATGGTCTTTTCATTAGACCTAAAGACTTGTCTGCCTGAGGGAGATGGACATACTGCACCATGCTAAACGGCACTTTAACCAGTGAAACTTGCACTATGTCACCACTACATGCTTGGATCAGTCTAGATGCATCACTGCAGTTACAACAGAGCAAATTTCTCTAAATGGGACATGTCCTTAGTCAAAAGTTTCTGTAGGGGAATTTGACATCTGTTTGTGACTTAAAACATGTATCAGCAGTGGCATGATCACTATAGCAAAATTCATGACTCTTTATTCAAGAGCTGCAGGAGATTTATTATATTGCAGCTGTGCCCCAAATGTGGTTAGTGCTATACAGACACCTCTGAAGACACAGTCCCTGCTCCAAACAGCTTACTTCTGTGGGCAGTATCAGGCCCTAGATGATTAATCATTTTATCTTTTATTACAAATACTGCACCAGATTGTCCCCTCTCGTGATTAAAAACTGTGTGAGGAAAAATCTTGTGCAGAAATCTCTGAGAGGTTTTCCCCCAAGCATCCTGGTGGGGGTCGGGGGTGACAAGGCTGTTTCCCACAGAGAAGCTGTCTCTATACCTTTGGGATTCAGGAGAGGGAGATGCCAGCCATGCACAGACACTGCCCACGCACCAGCTTTGGCCCCTGGCATTGGTTGCTCTCAGCTTATAGTACCTTTCCCAGACTGTTCACCTTCAGCCCCATAGAAGTAATATGCATCCCTAATTCACTGGTCCATTAATCCTTCGTGCTTGCCCTAGCTCTATCCTTCTCCTCACATGCAGCCTAGAAGGTGGAGTTGGCTCCACTTCATCCCGGGTTGAGGAGGAGCCCATTGTTATGAAGGCACCAGAGCTCCCTTTCCATGTGGAATGGGGGAAGATCTGCACATTGAGGACCTCTGCATGTACACTTCTGGAGGGAACATTTGGACCACTGAGAGGAACTTTTACATACATTTCCTTAATTGTAGTTTTGAATGAAATTGTCCGTCATAAAAGAATTTTGATTTTAACTGTCTGCTTCCACGAGCTGCAATATAAAATCCTATCATTTGTCTTACTTTTATTTCAGTATTGCTAGCTGCAGCCACCACTTCAGAAATATTTGGAATTTAGTTTTAATTGTACAGCTTTCAACTCACGCAACATTTCTCTTTGTGTTGAAAGCATCACAGTGATTTATCCTCATTATTGTGTAAATAGGTTTCGGCAGTTCTCAGTAAATAAAACAAAGAGTGACAGGAGGAGAAGGGGGAATTTGCTTTCCTACCAATTAGAGTAGCCTTAGGCAGTACTTTTAAGAGGAGATAAATCCTGCAAATCACTAAAATGATCCTGTCACATGCACCAAATATTAAAATCACACAGAGGCGCACTTCATACAGTTTGCTTTGGTTTAATGAGTTGGGGTGGGCTTCGTCATGAGGCTTGCATCTCGCAGTTGGGGACTGTTGATTGACAGTGAAGATCATGCCCAACTGCAGCTTCCTAACCAGTAGGGCCAGATGGAAAATCACAATTCATGTTTAATATGCAGTATTTCAGCTAACAAAAATTCCCAAATTGTCTCTTCACCTCCTACCTGAAAAATTCTTTCCCATAATAATTGCAAAATATGCTTCATATTAGTCAAGACTGCTTTTTTCCCCTTCCAGCAAGTTATTAAAAAAAATCGTGTATGGATTACCCCTATTAAGTGAACAACCTGTTAACTTCTTGAATTATGTAAGTTTTTCAAAGATTAAAAGATAAGTTTACAAAGCATCTGTTGTTATACTCAGACACTTTCTAAAGAGAGTTAAGTGTCAAGATGATGCCATCACATAATAAAAGGACATTTAAGTCATTTGTTTAGTGCAATGTAAGTTTTATTTATTTATCAATTTTGACTATGTTTCTATCCAATACAATTTAAAGGATGCTGTTTGGCTTCTGCAGTATCTCAATAAAGGTATTAGGTCAAATATTGTTATATTCTTAGTTAAAATAGAGAACTATGCTCATATCACTTTCTTAAGAAGACTCTTCTGACTACTCAAACATGATGTGCCTATATAGCGAAGTATATGTTGTAAAGAGACAACGAATATTGAGGTTATAATGGTAAATAAGATGTAGCAAACAAACAGCACACCACTGTAGGAGCCCTTATAACACAGACAACCTTACAGTAATGGCTTAGTGTATTCTATTTTCACTGACTACCTTCCCCCCGCCCTCTTCTCCTGCAGTCAAGTTTTACACTGTGTCATTTATACTTAGTATATTGAGCAATGATTGTTACCTTGTTACAGCATTTTTGTGCAATGCTTTATGAGAGTGGAACTAAATGTATGACAGGAACCCCAGTAACCTGAGACCCTGGGTCAGTAATGTATTAAAACAAAACAAGACACACATGGCTTCAGCACAGCAAGAAATCATGCAGGAATGGGAGACTCAGACAGGCTAAGATAAAGAAGGCCTACCTAACAACTGCAATTATAGCTCTAGTTATATGAGTCAATCCATTACTGCATATGAGCTTGACAAATTACCATAAATGCCAAACTAGAACAACAGTGAAGTAATTTAGCCTCATAGTGGACACTTTGAAAGTTGGTATCTCTAGATTTATAGGGAAAGCTTAATCAATTAATCAGTATTATTAATGCGTTTCTTTGGGTTTTTTTAATTTAAGAACTTCCTCGAGTTAAACAAATGGGAAATCACAATTATAGGGTTTGGAGGAAAAATGTCATTGACTCCCATTCTTATTTCATTTGAAATAGTAAATTTACTTTTAAATATCCTAAAACATAAAACAGCAGAAGCATTTGAAAATTATTATGACTTTCACTAATATATATCTGTAAATTACATGCAAAACACCTAAATTAAAAGAGGGTTAAGACTGTGAAGTCAGCTAATCAAAAGTTAGGAAATACCTCTGCAACTTTAATTCAATACATTTGTGTATATGCATTACGATAGTCTTTAATTACATGATCACATACACATTTCCATAGGACCCCTGACTCATTCAGTGGCCAAGATGGATAGCACTTGCTGAATAAATATTTCGTTTATTCTCATTATTCAATGAGTAGGCCCCTGTCTTTTACACTGTGTGTCATTACAAACTTGCACTGAGTACAAAACTATTCAGAGGCGTAGCAAGCGCCCTCCGTACCCTCTGACCGGAGGGGGCCCCGCAAGGAAGGGGGCCCCTAAAAGTGGCAAAATAAATACCGCATTCCAGTTTCTGCATTGTAAGGGGCCCCGCCCGGAGGGGCCCCGCAAGGAAGGGGGCCCCTAAAAGTGGCAAAATAAATACCGCATTCCAGTTTCTGCATTGTAAGGGGCCCCGCCCGGACATATGTTCGGAGGGGGCCACCGTTCGGAGGGGGCCACGTTCTTTGTTGCCACGGCCCTGAAACTATTAATTTCCTTATTGGCTTTTATGACACTCATCAGCATGCTTCACAAACATTAATGAATTTATCTCCGCAACACCCTTGTGAGCTGATATTATTACCCCCATTTCGTAGACAGGGAACTGAGGAAAAGAGACACTAAGGCCAAAATTGCCAAAAGTGTCCACTAATCTTGGGTATCCTATTTGAGATGCCTAGGGCCTGATCTTTCACTATACTTAGCATTTTTATAGCACTTTATATGTTCAAAGCACAGTTCCCACTGACTTCAATCGCAGTGTGAGTGCTCAGCACTTCTGCAAAGCAGGCCCCATGTGTCTTGGGCACCCAGAAAATGAAGAATATATGACCACCTATGAAAAGTATGGTTTAAATGACTTGCCCACCATCACCTACGAACTCTGTGACAGAGGCAGGAATAGAAACCATTTCTTCAGGGTGACAGTTAACTGACTTAATCACAGGACCAATGTTTCTCTTCTTGCAAGCCCCTCCCTCAGTCACAACACATTTTCCAACTTCAACAAATGAAGCAGAGATGTTACAGACAACAGTCTCATTACTATACAATCCTGATTCAGTCACTGATCACCATCTTGTCTGTGTACTGAAAGAGGCCAGGGTTCTATTGAAAAAATAGTATGTGATCATGTAATTAAACATTGTATCATAACGCATACACATGGGGGGGAGGAGGGAAGCAAGTTGAGCTGGCACAGAGAAACTTTATTTTGGTAGTTCTTAACCTTTGAGTGCTTGACTTTACACCTTTAACATTTTTTAACATATCGTTGTTTTGGGGTTCTTTTTGGTGTTTTTAACATAATTTCCTACATTTAAAAAAATATCAAACTGACAATCAGAAATTCCATCATCTTGATCCCCAAATGGGTCATCAGGAGGACTAGAACCTTTACATCTACAACACAGACTTCTACTTGAGTTAACTGAGTAACAAGTAGCACTATTAGGGTATAATCCTCAGTGTGAACCAGCAACTTTGCCAGTAGTTTTCACAAATATTTCTTGAGAGCAGAGGAATGTTTAGACTCAGAATTTCTGAGTCCTAGTCCAGGCTTCTGGAGGGGATGGTGTACTAGTGATTACAGACCCTTTTTTCCGCCTCGCCCATTCCCCCTCTGCTCCTATTCTCCCTTCCTCCCCCTGGCTGCCCAATCCTCTGCATTCCAGTCATCTTGCTTTCTTCTCCTCCACTCTGCCCTGACACCACCAGCAGAACACCAAGAGCACAGGAAAGACAGTTTCCCTGCTCTTAGTTCTTGTACCTGGTGCCAAAGAAGCTGGGAGGAGCAAATGCAAGAAAAGCTATGCTCAGCCCCAGGCTTTGACTTCAGTTCTTTACTCTTGATCTTTTGTCTACTATCAAGTATACAGACTATCAAATTCAATATCTAGTACTGCTCCTAATATGCGAACTCCACCCTACATTTTCAGAAAGATAAACTCTGAGATCTAGCCAGTCACTTCTACTTCTACGGGCTGAGACTAAAATTTGGATCATCTCATGGACAATCGTTTTGTATGCCAAATTCTCATCCACATTAGTGGGAGTTCCTCACACAGATATGGTCCT
>NW_020664446.1:25027173-25042173 GCF_002925995.2 Terrapene triunguis
GGAAATGAGAAAAGATTTAAATCCAGAGTAACTCATTGAAGTCACTGGAGTTAGTCCAAGTTTTACATTAGTGTAGCGCAGAACTTTATCTGAGAATTCTAAGGTAAGTTAGTGGGTTTTTATTAAAAAACAAGGCGGTTCTAAATGGGATACTTAAATTAATGGTAACCAGTAGAGTTGCTTAAAGGGGGCAGATGTGGCCCCACTTCCTTCTATGAGTAAGAAGGTGGGTAGTGGCATCATTCTGTACATGTAGGGTATAGGAATGCAAAAATGGGAGTTGAAATACTAAAGTTGAAAACAGATGAAAGGATAGATAAAGAAGTGGGTTCTAGGTGCTGGTATGCATGGTCAGTGTTGAAAGGATGATGACAGGCAGATCAGTTGTAGACGTTTAGGAAGAAAAAAAAATCAAGGTCAAGACTAATGCAATGGGTACAGACAGTGGAGGCCAATAGGAAGTCTGAATCAATGACGAAAATATAGGAAAGGAATTTGTTTTTGAGGATGCTCCTCTTGCCCAAGGAACATACTTCTTTGTCATGGCCAGAGGATTCCTCCAGATACTAAGAGAGATGAGTTAGTTGCACTATAATGCCCCCAGGATGGAGTCTTTGACTTATTCTTTATTATTTATGCCATTGTATAATTTATAACATACTACGTCAGTATTTGTACTAGAAGTGAGTGAAACTTTCTTTTCTTGCTTCATTAAATCTTTCTGCTAAAATTAGAATTTCTTTGGGAATTTCCTAAAAATACACAAAGCATTTTAGATCAACAAAAAATTTCACAAAAAGTGGTTTAAGCATTGCCTAGTGGACCCAGTCACATATAGTGTTGCCATTGTAAATTAAGAGTAAACCACATTTAGGGGTATTTCTTATTATGTTAAATGGACTTACACTCTATTCAACAGATTCCTTGCTTGTTTTCCTGCTGAATGCCTAAACTGGTGTGGAGCCTGTTGTAATAATTGGGTTTATAAATTTACCGTAATTCTGAGCTCAACTGTAAAAAGAAAGTAAAAGTTCCTAAGATATCATAATAACCTATAATAACAAATGTTGATGGGAAAAGGTATGAAAAGGAAGACAGACTGAATTAATCCAATAAAAAGGCCTACTGATATAACTCAAGGATTTTGTTAAGACCATGACTGGTAAATAAGAGGGATTGAGGACCAAAAATTAATAAACCAAAATTGGTATGTCATATATTAGGGGTAAGTAGTGGATAAAATAATGAGGGATGGGCTATTCCACCCATAATTCCCTTTTGGGGTCTTTAAGAAAGATACTTTGGGGAGAAAAATTGGCTACTGGAGTGAGCTTCAGTATCCTGGCACACTGACCATCTCCTGGGACCTAAAACCTTAATCCTAATACTGAGAGATGTCCTCACCAGGCCAGAGAAAGGAATCCAGATGACACAGCCACCTCCACCAGCTCCAGCTAAATCCCAAATACCACCTGGTATTGAGACTTCATCCCCCCACATAATGTATCCTATTCCTTCCCCACTTCATTTCTTCTCTTTCCTATGCCTCTCCTTTTTCCTTCCATCTAAAAAGAGTCTGGATTAGCCAGCCAAGATTGTATATTTTGCAACATTGTTGTAAACCTGTGACTAGGAAAAGTCAACTAAAAGTAATGCCCTAAACAACATAATGTTGTACAAGTTTGCCAGGTCTCAGAGTGGCTGATAAGACCATGTGCTGTGCCTGTGTTTCTCCAGCAGTGAGGTTGCAAGTGAGAGTTGACACCAGAGACAGAAGCTGCATTTTCTATCTTTGCTGTTCTTTTCTCTCTCCTTTGTATGTGTTTGTCTTGTTTTGCCTTCTAGGAAACAGGATCAGACTTTAACAACAACAGAGAGACAGCTCCAGCCCATCTCTACTAACTTCTTCTCTTTTCTCCAAAAGGACAGTTATTACCATCTTTAATACCATCTAAAAGATGGTTAAACAAGTGGGATTTTCCTTCTAAAATCTCTCTCAGGCCAAAAGGAAAGGGAACAAGGGATGTTGTTAAAATAAAAGCCTTATTTAATACTTGACACTTCAAATAGTTTTAACTGTTTTTCCTTCTTTTCTGTATCTTTAATAAAAGGTTAAAAAGAATTTTAAATGGTGGGTTTGCCATAGTTCTAAGCAGGCTGAAGTCTCTGTATACCAAACCCTGAACCTTGTTTAAAACTGTTTAATGTTGAACAGTGACTGAGTTATGGTAACATCTTTGGGCCTCTATCTTTGGGTCCTGGACAACACTGATCTCTCACTCACTGTAAATTCAAGACAATTATCACAAAATACTGAGTCCTGTATCAAGTATTTTCTTCAATCAAGTAACATTTTATTAAAACTTTTTCTGAATCAGCAATACAACCTTTGCCATCTCTGGTGCATAAACATAAGAATATTTTGTCTTAGTGGGATATCTTCCTACTGTTATTTGGACTTACTGCTTACATAATTCACACAAACTGATCAAAGTTATATTGCTCTCTTAAATGCCAATCCTGCTAAACCACATGTGGCTGTACTTTTTTTTTTTTTTTTTGGAGCTGCTCTGAGAAGAATCCCCAATTAAATTTTCTTTGAATAGGGGTGCAGGGGACTTTAAACGTTTATTTTTAGTATAAAGGGACTTGAACAGTCCTTAAGAGGTTTTTCTGTGCATGTCACAGAATTTTAATAAAAATTTCAGTTGCTGGGAAATTGTTGGCTCAAGAAAAGAAAAAATGTGTTTATTCATACATTAATTTATACATGTTAGATGTCTCCCTATGTTAACCACACACACTGAAAAAAAAATCGCTCACCTATTCACTGTGAGTGGAAGCAAGTTCCATAGATGAAGGCTAGCCACAGAAAATGCTCTGCTATCTGCTCTTTGAGTTCAGCTCTAGGGAGAGATAGCAACAACATTCCAGCCAACTGCAACTGATATTAAACAACATAGGTTGCACTCTAAGAAACAGGTGAGCCTGCCTTCCTATAGTCTTATAAGGTCACTCTGCTTAGCAAATGAGTGTCAATATTCTGCATTAGCAACTCTTCCTTGTGGTCTTCAAGGAAGCCCTGTTAAAGAACATTACAGTAATCTGTCTTGGAGGCAAAAAATCCATGGATAACTGTGGCCAGTTCCTCAGAGAAATAGGGCTGCAGCCTCTAGTCCAGCCAAAGACAGTAAAAGGTATTTAGATTCAGGGAGCTAGATTATCAGCTTGTGTAAACTGGCATAGCTCCATTGATACTCCAACGCCGATTTACAACAGCTGGGGATCTAGTCTACAGTTTTCACCTGGGAACATAAGAATAATGAATGATGGGTCTAATAAACCCCTAATGTTGTGAGTTGGTGAGACCAATATTTGCAGAATTGTACAAAATTCACAAATAAATTAAGGATTTCCTGGAAGTTAGAAGTATCTAAACCCTACTCAACGTGCTTTAATCTAGTATCAGTATGGCTGGTTCAGCAGCAAGTGTGTTTCTGCCCTACAGCTCAAGCATCTGGACTATGTGGGAAAGTTTGTGGGATGGTCTGGCTTAAGGTCAGTGAGGCTGACCATCCACAGGAAGACACAATTAGCCAAGTCTTATAGAGGGGATACCCCCACATTAGGCATTGTTTAATACCAAGACATATGTCAAATGGCCACCAGCCTATCACCTGCTGGGATGAACTGTGGATACACATTAGAGGGTAGCATCTTACACTCCATATCCGCTAACAATCATCATTCCCACCTATATGTACACTGGTTTGGCTTTTGTTTGTGCATTGCATGAATATGGTTGTTTGTCTACAAGATTATAGTCAAGGCCCTATGTACTCCATGGCAATCTTGAACTAAATAAATTCTGCAATAAGACATATGAATTCTGTGGGTTAACTCCAATGCATCATGCATTAAATATGAAATTGAATAATATAATCACTATAGTACTTCCTTTGTTACTTCAATGATATGAAATTTTAAGATGCCCCTCAATTTTGAATTTTCAGTGTGCTGCACTATTTTGTATTGAAAATACATACAAGTATTATAGAAGTTGTCAGGAGCAGATGGATGTTTTGGCCAATGGGTGGGGAATAGTTGGGGATTTTGACACCTGATAGGAAGCAGGATCTGTGGGGAAGGAAAATTATCTGGCTGTTAAAATGATCAACAGTAAAATAGTTAATAGAAGTTTAATAGTTGACATGAAATGCAATTTGCAACATAAGATTTCAAAGTTATCACCCCAGTGAGATGAATTGGACAGTTCACACCTCTCAGAACTATTGATTCAGAATGTCTGCACACTTAGGCAGCTATTGCTTTATTGGATTATGGCTGGTTTGTGTTTGGAAGGTTTTTTTGGTTTTGGTTTTTGCCATGCCTAAGGTAGAGACAAATTGCTCATTCAAATATTTATTTATTTATTTATTTATTTATTTTTTAAAATTCAGTAGTTCTTGGCCCAGTTTTAGTGAGGATGATTTGAAAAGGTGAAAATCTTGTTTAGCTTTTGAAGTGAATTTCCCAAAATACTATTGGTGGAAAAATGCATTTTAACAAGAAACTGATGAAAATGTACATTTCATTTAAACATTTATTTTCATAGCATAACATTACAACCTGCTGATATGGGAAATTTAAGAAGTGATTATACATTAAAGGAGATAGGAATTTACACTGCAGTGGACAAAACAAATAGGCTAATTTCATCCCCACCTCAAGACAGTGTAATGAGTATATTATATATTACCACAAGTTATCACAGTTTCAAGACATCATTTCAAATAGTAATAATTGATCACCATGTTGTGAGGTAATTCTAATTAACTTATGTCACTCTTGTGTAGTATTCTTATAATAGCCTGTCCAACAAAGTGTACTAAATGCAGAAAGTAGAAGAAAGAATACAAACGTTGGCTAATTTGAAAGAAAGTGTGTGCAGAAAGAGACTTTTTAATTCACATTGGAGCAAATCCACCTTCCCTGGCCAAGAAGGTCCAGCACCACTGGAAACATTGCGGTTCCACTGCATAAAGGAGGGACAGGATTAAAGAGACACTGGGTGGTAGCAAAGCTACCAGAGACTAAGGTGGTGGGACAGGACCATGGGATCTGCTGCTAAACGGATCCTTCTATCTCTTTCCGCAGAAATATGTAGAGGACACCCTATACATGTGAGTGGCTATAGTAATAGCAGTGCAGCAGCTCTTCCCAGAGAGCAGCCCAGTTATTCAAGTCAGGCACTGAGGGTTCATGCCTCATGGGGTATAAGAAAGAGCAGGTTGTAGACTTATTTATGTTCCAGATGACACAACAACAGCAGGGAATAAAAGACTATTACAAAATAAATTATTAAAAAATCATGAAATTAATCATTTGAAATGGATTTATTGTTTTTATAAGGCAGAGGCATACAACAGGGAGTCTGTATTAAGTATATAGCTTGTGTTTTCAGAGAACTACAGACGTTTTTATAAAGCAATGGAAAATCAACTAATTTCCTTTCCAAAGCATTATTTTGGAAACAGTTGTGCTGTTTTTAGGAGAAGGCTAGATGGGTGGATGACTAGAGTACTGCATTTCAAGGGACACCCTGAAATTACCCTGAACTCCCTCCAGTGCTGACACGTTATGTCAAAAGTATTTTTATTGCCACCAAGCTGTAATTCAACTGTGGTAAATGTAGTGATGAAATTCTTTGAGAAAGGAAAACAAGGAATGAAAAACAAAAGAGAAATGGTTGTAGGCATCTGCTACAAACCGCTAGGACTGGAGAAGAATGAAAATGTACTAACTCTTGTAGTAGTCGGCCCTGTGCCATCCTGTAATTACAGAAGATTTTAACCATTGTTGTATCTGTAGAGTAAGAAACACAGCCAAACATGCATCATCAAAGAAGCTCCTAAATTATGTAGAGAACAACTTTATGATCCAAGAAATAAAGATTTATTTTTTGGCGATAAGTGTTTTTCCCCACATGCACAAATATTTTTTTTCAAATGAAGGGGATTCATACATTGGAGAAATATTAAAAATATCCAGAAGGGAAAGGTTCTAGTTCCCAGTTTCTTTTGGCTACTGATCCAGTTAACAATAGTAGTTGATTGGATTGGCAGCTGAAACAAACTTATATTAAGTCATTTGCTTGTATTTATTTTTTTTCTGTCTCTACCTCCTCCTTAGGGCTCCCTGACTACCACCTCAGCATAGTTTTGGAATTCTCAGTTTCCTATGTTTGTTCTCTTCATTTTATTATTTGCCCCTACACACATACAACAAATCCTTGTCACCTTTGGTCTCCTTTTCACCTTCCTATTCAGTGTATGCCCAACCCCACTGTTAGGCACTCTGTGCTCCAGTCCCTTCTGTGTGGGACCTCTTCTTTGTAGTCTGTTCTTTTCCACCATTTCTTTTTGTCTTCCCCCCACTGGTCCTACATCCTCTCACCCCGCAGAGTGGCAATCCCTCCCCTATTTCTTGCTAGTTCCCTTTCCTTAACTTTTGTATCCACTATTTATATATCTATACACACAGACACAGAGAGAGAGAGAGAGAGTTAAGACTTGCAAGAAAAATCTATGAACAAAAGACCATAGTGAGCTAATGCTAGCCAAAGGGGAGAAAGGTTTTATTATAGGCAGGGCTGGTAGCACTGCATATTATTAAGGTTGTCTGACGCTTCTCATTATAAGAACCTGGTTCCAGCTGCTTATAACTGTGCAAACTTAAATCATTTGAGCTGAAAGTTTCCATGCTGTGTATCTGCCTCAGTCTGAATTTGTCTAGAAAATTTCAGCCAAAATTGTGTAGCCATTTCTGAGAACAAGGTTATGGAAAAATACATTATTTTGCACATGCTAAAATATTCTGGCAACCTGTTCTTTGAACAGTCTAGAACCCCTATGCTTTGGACCAGGGACTTGAAGTTTGGCAGGGGTGGGAGGAGAATAGCTTTTATGTCAGGGATGTGCTTTTTGCCATGCCCATGAAAATTCACCAAAATTTGGCCAAATTGTAACCCTTTGAAAACCAGCAGTTTGCTCATACTCAGTAGAGATTTCTTAGATTTAGCGGCTAAATTCCCTGAAGATTCCATATGCACTGGGCATGCTCCAGCTCAGGGTTGAGCCGGATCTTCCTTGCAATTGAAGTTCTGGGCTGCTGTAGGCCATACTCCATCTGGGCCCCTAAACCTTCAGCAGGGAGCTTGTCCGTCCTGTGCTCTCAAACCTCCCTTGCTGGGCCCAGGCAATGTGGAGAAAGAAACTCCCTGACTTGAATGAAGAGGAGACAAGAATTGGACATGCGGGCAGGGGGAGGGGGGAATTGGCATAAATTGGAATAAGGAGCCGGGAGGTAGAGAAGGAGGGAAAGAAGGAAATTAGGACTGGGAGTTGGGGATACTGGGACTGGCTGGGCAAAGAGACTAGGGGCACATCTACACTTGAAATTCTACAGTGGCACAGCTGCTAGCTGTTGTGCTTCAGTGCACACACTACCGATACCAATGGGAGGGGTTCTCCTGTCGGCATAGGTAATCCACCTGCCTGAGAGGTGGTAGCTAGGTTGACACAAGAATTCTTTCATCAACCTAGTGCTGTCTATGCTATGGGTTGAGTCAGTTTAACTACACTGCTCAGGAGTGTGGATTTTTCACACCCCTGAGCAACGTAGTTAAGTCAACTTAATTTTCTAGTATAGAGGAGGCCTAGGTCCGGGAGGTGGGATTGGGGTCTGCGACTGACTGGGCAAGCAGCCAGGAGGGAGATGGGGACTGGGAACCAGTAGGTGAAGGGGGAGTCTGAGATCAGATAAGGAGCTAGGGGAGACTAGAAGCACTGGATGATGGGGGACTTAGACTAGTCGGGCAAGGAGACTGGGACTGGAACAGGGGGTTTGAGGGGTGAAACTAGGGTTTTCTGGGCAAGAAGGCTTGTATTGGGATTAGAAGCCTGAGGAGTGGAGACTGGGTCTGGCTTGGGGAGGAAAATGAGACTGGGATGAAGATCTAAGGGAGACAAGACAGAACTGGGACAAGGATAGGTTAGTAGGGATGGGGAAGAAGGCATCACACTTTGGGGGAGCGGGGATGATGGGGAGAAGAAACTGTGATCACTAGAGCACACTCCATTGCAGAGCCTGGAATGGAATGCAAGATTCCTCTGCTGTCAGCAAATATCTGTGAAACCCACTGGTAAAGGGTCTCATCCCACATAGAGGATGACAATCTACTGCCACTATCTGTTACTTTGTTAGTTCAAGTGGCAGAGGTCTATGTGGTGGATCTAAAGTTTCCAACCCACTGATGACCCATTTGGGTGACAGTATGATAGCACATGATGAAATTTCTGTTTTTTCAATTTCTTTCTTTAAAATCTAGAAAAGTATACACACAAAAACTATATTAAAAGAACCCTAATTAAAAGAACCCTTTGGCATATGTATAATGATACTGACTTTAATTACATATTCATACTGCTATTTATTCCATACGACCCCCCCGCAGCCTGATCCAGTGCACAGGGTTGGACCTGTTCTTGGGATGAACACAGGCTGTGTAGTGAAGAAGGCTATTATCAGTAGGACTCTGGCTTCATTTGTTGCAGAAGTTCAAAGGTGTGTAGTGAATAAGGCAGGGGATTGTAGGAAAAGAAAGAATGATCTCATGGTTAAGGCAGAATTGGATTTTATGCCTTCTTCTGTCACGGATATGTGACATATGTTCCTATGTGATACTAGCCGAGTCACTTATAACAAACTTTTCATAGGTAGTCACCAATAGTGTGCTCTTCATTTTCTAGGTGCCTGACTTGAGAACCTGGGATTTGACGAAGTGCTGGCCATTCACAACTGTAACTGCTTAGGATACTCTTGCTCGTCCCCCAGGTGACTGCAGTTTCCTGCATTTTAAAGACCTCCTCTCCATCATACATGAGTGACAAGGCTGGAGGGGCAGGGCTAGCCCTGCCTCCAAGACCTTTCTGGGACCTCCCTCATCTGTGTGAGGTCAATACACCCCAATGCTGTTATAATGCTAAGTACCCTGAAAAATCAGGCCCTAGCCATTTCAAATAGGGTACCCAAAATTACAGAATACTTTTAACCTTAATCTCTGAGTGCCTCAGTTCCCTATCTGCAAAATGAGGATAATAGCACCTCCTCATCTCACAAGGGTGTTGTAAAATTAAATTCATTAATATTTGTGAAGCACTCAGATGCTATAGGAATGAGCGCTCATGAGGAAATGAATAATTCTGTCTTCAGCACAAAGTTTGAATAGTGCATAGTAAGAGATGGGGCCACACATTGAACATCAAGGAGAAAACAAAATACTTACTAGCTGCTAAATATTTAATAGTGAGCACTGTCCATTCTGTGCACTGAATCATGTAGGGGTCCTGTGGAAAAATAGTATGTTGTTATGTAATTAAAGACTGTATCATAAGGCACAGGTAACCTTAATTCTGGTATTTCCTAACTTTTGAATGCTTGACTTTGCAACCTTAATAATGTTTGTTCAATGTAGTTTTTTGTGTGTAGTAAATATATAAAGGAAAATAGAAGTCCTAAAGAGAAAGCTGGACCATTAGTAAATATGGAAGATACCGTTAATGACAAATCATAAATACTGAAGCTAGAGCTTTGTCTATCGTGATGATCTGCCCCAATTACAGACATCAATGGCCAGCCACCAGTGTAGCTTTGCTGGCACAAGGCCCTAGTTCAGAGAGGCAAAACTATTATGGAGTGCTATAAGCTGCTTGAAATCTGGGCAAGCTGCATCATGGAAAATATGGCTTATGGTGATTTTGTCTGTCTAAACTTATGGTTTTCCCTGCTGTAGCAATAGTATTTGCACTGGTGGTTGGCCACTAATGGCTGAAATCCTCAGTAGAAAAGGCGTAAGATACACCCATTTAAAAATCTGGTTAGGGCAGTGGAAAAAAATAGTTTAAACAATGTAAAAATAGCTATCAATACAAAGCCAGTAAAGATCATACTTGGAAAAAAGTGAATGTGTACAGATTAGCCGGTGTGGCTATGCATCCTAGATAACAAATTTACTGCGCAACTGACAGTTATTTTGGAAAAGACATGTAGAAATTTAAATAAGCTAGAAAATTAGAGAAAGGTAAAGGAGGAATTGATTTATGACGAAGGATTAAAAGAGCTAAACATATATAACTTGGCTAAATGACAAATAAGCAAGGCTGTTGTGAAGAAGCTAAATGAATTCTCTGCATAAGTCTTCACTGCAGAGGATGTGAGGGAGATTCCCATACCTGCGCCATTCCTTTTAGGTGACAAATCTGAGGAACTGACCCAAAATAGAGGAGGTTTGGGAACAAATCGATAAACTAAACAGTAATAAGTCACCAGAACCACATGGTTTTCACCCAAGAGTTTGGAAGGAACTCAAATATGAAACTGCAGAACTATTAACTGCAGTATGTAACCTGTTGCTTAAATCAGCCTCTGTACCAGATGACTGGATAGCTAATGTAACCCCAGTTTTTAAAAAAAAAGCTCCAGAGGCAATCCTGGCAATTATGGCCAGTAAGCCTAACTTCAGTACCAGGCAAACTGGTTGAAACTATAGAAAAGAACAGAATTGCCAGACACATAGGTGAACACAATTTGTTGGGGAAGAATCAACATAGCTTTTGTAAAGGGAAATTATGTCTCACCAATCTATTAGAATTCTTTGTGGGAGTAAACAAACATGTGGACAAGGTGATCTAATGGATATAGTGTACATGGACTTTCAGAAAAGCTTTTGACAAGGTCCCTCCCCAAAGACTCTTAAGCAAAGTAAGGAGTCATGGGATAAGAGTGAAGGTCCTCTCACAGAGCAGTAATTGGTTAAAATATAGGAAACAAAGGGTAGGAATAAATGGTCAGTTTTCACAATAGAGAGAAATAAATAGCAGGGTCCCCAAAGAATCTGTACTGAGACCAGTGCTGTTCAACATATTCATAAATGATCTGGAAAAAGGAATAAACGGTGAGCTGGCAAAGTTTACAGACAATACAAAATTACTCAAGATAGTTAAGTCCAAAGCTGGCTGCAAAGAGTGACAAACGGATATCACAAAGCTGGGTGACTGAGCAACAAAATGGCAGCTGAAACTCAATTTTGACAGATGCAAAGTAATGCACATTGAAAAACAGTCCCAACTATATGTACAAAATGATGGGGTATAAATTAGCTGTTACCACTTGAAGTCATTGTGGACAGTTCTCTGCTCCATGTACAGTGGCGGTCAAAGAAACCAATAGAATGTTAGGAACCGTTAGGAAAGAATAATGAATAAGACAGTAAATATCACAATGCCACTATATAAATCCATGGTATGGTCACACTTTGAATTCTGGTCATCTCAACTCAAAAAAGCTATATTAGAAGTGGAAAAAGTAAAGAGAAGGGCAACAAAAAAGATTAGGGATATGGAAAAGCTTCCATATGAGGAGAGGTTAAACAGAATGGGACTGTTCAGCTTGTAAAAGAGATGACGAGGAAGGGATATGACAGAATTCTATAAAAACATGAATGGCATGGAGAAGGTGAATAAAGAAGTGTTACCCCTTCACGTACCATAGGAACCAGGTGTCACCCATGAAATCAATAGGCAGCAGGTTTAAAACACACAAAAGGAAGTACTTTTTCACACAAAGCACAGCCAACCTGTCAAACTCATTGCCAAGGGATGTTGTGAAGGCCAAAAGTCTAATTGGGTTCAAAAAAGAATTAGGTAAGTTCATGGAGGAGGGTATTAGGCAGGATGGTCAGGATGCAACCCCATGTTCTGGGTGTCCCTAAACCAGGTGTTTTCAAACTGGGGCTTGTGACCCCTCAGGGGGTCGTGAGGTTATTACATGCGGGGTCGCGAGCTGTCAGCCTCTACCTCAAACCCCGCTTTGCCTCCTGCATTTAAAATGGTGTTAAATATAAAAAAAGAGGCTTGCTGTGTGAACCACTGCCCTAAACCTCTGACTCCCAGAATCTGGGCCTGGAGAACAGGGGATGGAGCACTCAATAATTGCCCTGTTCTGTTTGTTCCCTCTGAACCATCTGGCATTGGCCACTGTCAGAAGATAGGATACTGGGTTAGATGGACCATTGGTCTGACTATTATGTTCTTATTTATAAAAACAATATTTTGAAGGGAAACCAAGGAACAAGAGTGATTGTGTAGGGTAATAGAAGAGGGTGTAACTAAGATGGGATGAAATTAAGAATGAAAAATTAGGGGAAAATTTCAGAAAAAGCTTTTTGATGGTGAGATCTACTGAGTTGTGAAACAGTCTTTCAAAGGAGGTTGTGTAAGGCCCACTACTTGAGATATTTAAAATCAGACTAGCCAAAACACTAGAAAACACACTAGGGAACAGTGTTGGTAGGGTGGTAGATTAGCTAAGTGTTTCTTGACTTTTTCCATGGTCTCTTGCTGCAACACACCAAAACCCCATGCTCCTTTGCAGCCATACAGGATTGTGAGATTGGAGTTACAGCAAGAAACCCCTGGGTTAGAAGTAATGGAGTTTGTGGGTGCTGGTGGAAGTTTGGGGAAGCGAAAAGACCCTGAAGATCAACACACATGCTGGGATCCCACCCCAATTGTGTGGGAAGGTGGCTATAGGAAAGTACTGAGACCTGAGAAGCCCTTGTGTTCATTGGCAACTTATTATTATTAGCATTCTTTTTATTCTATTTGTATATAAGTATACAGGATCAAGGCTTCACTATTATAGGCCCTGTACAAATGCACAGTAGGAGACAGTCCCTGCCACAAATGACTTACAGTACAACTAAAGATGCAACAAGGGGCAGAACAAACAATGAAAGGAATGGTGGAGGGAGGACAATGATAATAGCAGAGGTTAAAGTTAGGGAGGTGCAGGGGGAGCATTGCTCACTCTCTGCTAAAAGCAGAAGGAAGCTTCTCCTTCTCTCCTTGGCTTTGATAAGTAGCTCTTCTTCAAGAGTTCCCCTTTCTCTTTGGCTAATATGGTGAAAGCTCCCCCTCCTCTCTTGATCTACTTTAGCCAGTGGAAAACTGTGATAGGAACATGTGGTCACTTAGAATACCTGTGTTTACAATTAGCAGCTTTCAGATCAATCTTTTCTTTTACATAAAACAGAAATAATAATGAAATCAGTATTGTCCTTTGATCTAACCCAGGGATTGGCAACCTTTGGCACATGGCCTGCCAGCACATCCCTGAGCCTGCCCCGCTTTACATAGCCCCCATTGGCCTGGGACGGCGAACCGCAGCCAGTGGGAGCCACGATCAGCCGAATCTGTGGACACGGCAAGTAAACAAACCGGCCTGGCCTGCCAGGGCACTTACCTTGGTGGGCTGCATGCCAAAGGTTGCCGATCCCTGGTCTAACCCTTATCAGATGGCATTTACCATTGGCATCATGATAGAATTAAGGATGGATATTTAAAGGAGTAGCGGTTTTACGGATCAGCTCAAGAAGGGAGTTCCAAGTGTAGGAAGTGGCAAGGAAGAAAGCTTGAAGGGGACTTTGGGATAATCGGACAAACATGTAGTGGAAGCTAACATTCTTGGTATAACAGAGGCAGTGGAGGGAGCAAAGGGATAACCTAAACTGATTAAGTATTGATGGGTTCAGTTGAGAAGGGTTTGAAAGTAAAGACAAGGAATTTGTATTTGATGCAATGGATAAGAGAGAGCCTGTCAGGGGTGACATGGTCAGAATGACAGGAAAAGGAAGATGATCTTCACAGAAGCATTTTGAATGGACCTGAGGAGGACAAGGTAAGTGTCAGGAAGGCAAAAGAGTGGGAGGTTGCTGTCATCAAGACAGATGAAGATAAGGCTCTGGAAAAGAATTCTAGTGATATGGACAGATAGAAGGATGATGTGATGGAAGAAGTAGCAAGATTTGAATGCAGCCTGGAAGTGTGAGGCTACAGAGAAGGTACAGTCAAAGATGGCTCTCAAGTTACAGCCTGAGTGACAGGAAGAATGATGGTGGTGTTGATGGTAACATAGGAAGGGGAAAGGTCTTGGAAGGGAAAATCAGTAGCTCAGTTTGGCCATGTAAAGTTCAAGTTGATTGTAAAACATCTGCAAGAAGATGTCCAAGAATTAGGCTGAAGTATGGAATTGGGGAGAGGGAGACAAGTCAAGAGCTGAGTAGTAGATTTGTAAGTCATTGGTATAAGATGGTAGTTGAAGCCTTGTGGCTAAAGGGGCCAGTTAGTAAAGGGGTGTAGAGGGAGACAAGAATGAGTTCAAGAACAGACAGAGCCTT
This sequence comes from Terrapene triunguis, assembly GCF_002925995.2. Taxonomy (NCBI): domain Eukaryota; kingdom Metazoa; phylum Chordata; order Testudines; family Emydidae; genus Terrapene; species Terrapene triunguis. The sequence continues at coordinate 25,041,470 of NW_020664446.1, forward strand.
AAAGGATGCCCCTCCAGAAGTGGACAGAGGAGGAGATGGACATACCAAAGAAGACACTGACTAGAGAGGAAGATGAACCAGTGCAAACACATGGTAGAGGACAGAGTGAGGACAACCAAGGGAAGCCAAGATTTCAAGGAGGGTATGACTGACAATGTCAAAGCATACTAGAGGGCAAGAGAGATGAGGATGGAGTAGAAAGCCAACAAGGAAAAACACATTGGAGACAGAAAACAGAGGATCAAAATACAATGAAATGATTCTAGACAGCATGTTCAATGAGTTTTGAAGTGCTGACAGTGACAGCTGGAGAGGTTGGTGGGTCAAAGCATGCTTGCACTGGGCAGAGAAAGAAGCTGAAGAGACTCAGAGGGTGAGGGAGAGGTGAGTAAGACAAAAGGCAGGAGGGGATGGGGTCATTGGAGGATGGAGGAGAGTGTGTGGGAAACCTCAGTTTCAGTGACACAGGAAAAGAAGATGGAGGAGTAAGTGACTAGCGGAATAGGTCACAATGTGGAAAGGAGGATGGTCATGTTGGATCTTGTCAGTCTTCTCTGAAGAGTCAGCAAAATCCTGCACAAAGAAAGGTTCATCTCTTGGAGGTATGGCAGCAGCTGCAGGGGGCTACTAGGATTTAGAGGCCCTTTCCCATTGGAAGTCCACCTCTGCTACTATGGGCTCAGGTTGGGGTAGAAAGGAGACAT
>NW_020664446.1:25047173-25049673 GCF_002925995.2 Terrapene triunguis
TGTAAACTACATTTGAAAAAAACTATTGTGCATTATTTAAATAACCGTTTACATAAAGAATGAGATAGATATAAATAGTTACCTCATGAGCTGTATGTATATTACCTTGAGAACCTAGATCAATAGTTAATTCTGCTGTATGCACAATTGTATTCTGTAACACTACTGTCTTTAGAACTGCTCATGAGATGGAATGCATGAAAACACACATTCTGTGCCAATAAGTAATTATTCTATGTTCATAATTTTAGTGTTACTGACTTTGGGCTCAATCCAGCACTGAGAACCACAGCAATGTTAGACTTGGATTTCTCTATCAGAGCCACTGTGAAGCACTTTTGGGTCAAGCGGACTCTTTAGTGTGGAATATATACTAATCTACTACCAAGCTGCATATCCCCTATGAAGCTCACACACAAAAGAAGGTACTTTGACTGTTCAGAAGAGTAAGTACATGAGTAAGAGAGGGAAGAGTAGGTGTGTCTAGGCCCTCAGCTGGTTAGTCTACGTGCTGTTCAAATGCATTATTCCAAACAACTGTTTCTATCAGGCCAACAATTTATTTCAGCCTCCAAGCTGGAGCAATGGGCAATATGGAGCAGTTTCTTGCAGAGGAGATGGAATAGAAAAACAACTAGATAGTTGGTCCTCAGTGATTACTGTTAATGCACAGTGGAACTGTATAATATGATTGCTGGGGCAGTTGTGCATCTATGGAGACATGTGTGATACCCTGTATATCCTGTATGCCTACAGGACTGGTTTATCGCTGATTCTAATGTGTAAAAATATGTAAAAGTCTATACTCATGGTGGAGGTATCTGTCTTGTTCTCTGTGCTTACTTGTCAGCTGTTGACAGCCAATGGGACTTCTGTGGGGTGTGCCTGCAAGGAAACAGTACTGCAGCCTTACTCAGTGGATTGCAGGCAGCATGGCAACCTAGCATTTTTCTCTCATTCTCTTCTCTAAGTGTTGCATCTATCAGCCAGAGGATTTCCTATTGTGGCCTGTGGTACTGGCACAAATCTGCTCATCCACACTGTACTCATTTCTCCAGGGTCAATGGTTTAGAGCTGGATTGGGTACCTGCCAGCATTTCCAGCCACATCTCTGATTAGTTTGTTGTGTGTTACGTGGAGAGAGAGCTGGCCACAACTCCAACCAGAAGGCCTTCCACTCTCACAACTGGTGAGTCTGGAAACTGATTCTAAATGCAGAGCAGGCCTCCACTTTAATCCAGTGCACACTTGGGAGTGATACAGAAAAAAGTTAAATCCCATTTCTGTGCAGGGGTACCACATTGGCCCCTATATTATATAAAATATTGTGGTTGGAAATTTACAATAGACACTTTTTGATAACCATCAAATTCTATTTAAATAATTAACTTTACATTACACCTTAATCCAGCCAATCGGAACACACAGTAATCTTAAACTGGACAGGAAAGATAGTAGGGAAAATTGAATGAACACAGCTGTTCTGAATCATCTTCTAATGCTCTTGTAGGCACTAATGGTGGAAATCACACTTAGATAACTTCCCGGATAATAGAAAAGTATGCAAAAACAAAAGCAAAAGGGGAAGTAATAAGATAGAAAGACATTTAGATATGTAGCTTCCTAAATACCTTAACTCTTGCTTTGAACTGCTATCAAGTACAATTGTTAGCTACATGATTTTCTGTTTCTTTGATATAGAATATTTACCCTGAATGGTATTAGAGACTATTACTCACCAGTAATATCTGTCTGTCTACAATAGGAGGTGATCCTGGAAACCCTTATTTATCTGAGTAAGCTTCATTCACATAAGTAAGCCTGACTCTCATGTGTAAGAGATGAGCCTGTAGGCATTTATAGCCTTCCCATCATTGTAATGTACCCATAATGCTGCTTAAAAAGAGTTGTTGTACCATAGTGTCCAAAGCACAAGGGATTGAAATCTCCATTATGATGCATTGGTTCTGCCTTAGGTACTGCAGCAAGATCATTTCATTTAAAGAACCTAATGGTATGCATGTATGTGTGTATATTTTAAGATCTGTTTTTTTAAATTGTAATAGTAATTAACACTGTTTAGTGTAATAGTAATCTAGTATCATTCTAGTACTCGGTAGTTACCATAAGGCATTTATAATTTGTTTTTCAAGATGAACTGAGAGGTCTGAGAGGGTATCTCAGTTGGGGGAACTGGATCAGTGTGTCGTGTGGAGATTTACTAATGTAGCTATAACTGTTTTGTTTTGTTTTGTGTTGTTTTAATGAATTTCCTTGGCCTTACTGTGTCATGTTGACACATTCCTTTGAATTTCAAAATAAGAGCAATTCTGCCTAATTAAGAATGGTATTAGAAGCAAATATTAATTAAATATATCTTTTTTCCTGTATACCAAAATGCACACTGTAGATAAGACAGCTTTCTGTACTCTGTCCTGAAATTTCACTGCCTGGATGATGGGCAGTGATTTGGTAGACTCAGCTTGCTGCTAAAAAAGCA
>NW_020664446.1:25054673-25059673 GCF_002925995.2 Terrapene triunguis
GGTCACCCTAAGTGTATCTGTTTTTCCTTAATAACTTACATTTTTGCAGTTAGGACCCAATCCTGCAATCATCACTCAGGCAACCATTACTGACATCAGTGGGAGTCAATGAGAATTCGTTTGAGTAAGGACTGCAGAATCAGTCCCTAAATTTTTTATACTCTGAGTTCTTCTCATGAATTATTTGTTCCACGTGGTCAGAAGTAATGTTGAAACTCACTTTGTAGCTAACAATGATAACTGGAGCTTAATAATACCAACTGGACTGGATGAAGTTACCTTGCTGCCCAACAGCCATCTCAGAACTACAGAAAGTCTGCACAAACTTGTAGAGGAAATCCTAATCAAATCTGGTTTGGTAAAGAGCATTCCTGACAATCCACACAATACCAAGACCAATTCAATTTTACTGGTTGTTATTCAAAATAAAAGGCACTCACATCTATCCATTGTGTATTAATAACCCTACTCCAATTTTTTTTTTGTTGTCACCTAACTAAATTGAGCCTTCTGTGCGAACACAAGTACAGCAAGCAAAACCAGGGTGAATGTACAGAGCACGAGTAGTTCATTCACCTTTTAAAGGAGGGAATGTTCCTTCTTCATACACAGAATAAAATCAACTTTTTACTTTACATATGTCATGGTCAGAAGAATCTACCCCAAAAGGGAGTCTGGAGATTTTCATTCCAATAACTCTCCTAACCGCTAAATAAATTTTTGGTTCAATTTTCTTTTAATTTTTTATAGAAACTTTTATAAAGTGCAGTAGGAGTTTTATATGGAAATTATTGTTTGTATTTCTACTTTTTAAAAAGCCTGTTAAACACTCTTTAAGGATTAGGCCAAGTTTCTTACCCCAATCCCTACAATTTCTTTATCATTAAGGCCAAAGAGTTTTTAGTGGGCTGAATACTGCTAATCGCTTACCCCAACCCCCATGGCTTTGTTTCTGTCAAAATAGCTTCTTTCAGCTGCAGCACAGAGAGAGAGAGAGAGAGCTGTCTCGGCAAATGAACTGTTCTTTCTCACCAGATGTGTAACCGTGTTTCGTCTTTCACTAGAGACAAGCTGGAGCCGACTTCTTCCGCTAGCCAGGCCTATGCTACATGTCTTACAACAACACAAATGTAAGCCCCTTCCTTTCCACACATGTTAAACTCATTTCCTAGTGAATTATTGGGAAAACATAACACTATCCTTACTGCTGTTTTCAGATGATGCAGTTTACTTTATACACTCCTGGCACCACAAGTACAAGATGCTTCGTCCTGCATAGTTTCTGGCTGTGAAACTTTTGGTGAAGGAATCACAGATTTTTTTTTTTTTTTCGTAATTTGCCTCTGGCCTCAACTTACTAGAATCTACAAAGTGTGCAAAACAAATCCATTCCTTTCCCACTTAACAAATACTATTCATGCTCTGTGGATTTTTTTTTTTGTGTCTGAGAAAAAGAAAAAGTGTCAATTCAATAAGAAAATAAGAGCCATAGCTGAATAAACTATATTTTGAATCGACTAAGATAATATATCAATAAACTAACAATTTTTTTCTTTAGTTTGATATTTTTAAAGAACCAAACCCGTTTACAAAACAGTCAAACCTATGACTCTTGTAAAATACAGAGCAAGCCTTTGACCTACAAAATTTTCCAGCTTTGTTTTTTTCTTAAATTGTAGCCACATTTTTATTTTAAAGTATTAATAATGCTAGTATAATATCTTATTATATATAGTTTTGACCACAAACGTTTTTGTGAGATTTGCTATTAAGATAAACAAACAAGAGAAGCTTGTATTCTGGCAGCTTGACTGAGGTGAATGGTTTTCATTTTCTTAGAGTGTAAGCTCTGGAAGCTCTGCCAAGCACAGGTTAAGCTCCCTGAGTTTTCACTTCCTGTAGCCCTGCTTGTCAATCACTTCCTGGCATCTGCAGTGACAATTTCCATCGTTAGAGCTTGGAATTTCCATCTCCTCCAACATGTCTCTCACTGCCACCCTCACCTCTTGGACACCCATGTCTAATACATTATTCACCATCTTTCAAAAGTAACTCGACACTGTTGCATCTGTGTTGATTCTAAATACATCCATCTAAAATATTGGTTCTTTATATGTATATGTTATAAAAAAAAGGCTTCATTAGAACAGCTTCTCCTGCTTTGTTTCATGTGCTTTTTTTCATTATCCACTATCCGATAATAATTATTTACTTCCTGTAAGCATGCGTACCAGAACTCTGAGTTTGAAAGATTTTTCCATAACCTAATCCAATTCATCAAAGGCATCCTAACAAAATTATAGGCTCTGGCAGTATCTTTGCTTTTCACCTGATAAGGCTGTAACAGAAGCAAAGGATGGTTTGTATCAGGATACTTCTTGTAGTATAGTTTTTGACAGCTTTGCTTAAATCCCTTCCCCCTCTTTTCCTTTCTCACAAAAACATGCTACTTTATTATTCCTTGCATAACAGTGCTATAGATGCATTTGGCTTTATAGAAATAAGCAAGTATATTACACAGAAAAAAAGAATGTTACAAAAGTCTCATCTATCCCACTTGGGATTTACTGGAGAACAATGATTTTAAGGATGTGTATGAGTGTATTTCTCCACTAGCAAAGAATCTAAATATTTAGGCAATTTAATTAACTGTGGTTTGCTGTAGTGGTTACGAATATAGATTCAGACTGAACGATGTAAACTGCATAATCTTGGTAAGCTTGGGTTAAAAAAAAAAGAAAATTTTCAGAGTAGTATCTCGGGCTTGTTTCCTTTTTTAAAAAAATAGCGTTTTCAGTGTTGCTGAATTGTATAGCTTTCCTTCATGTGCAGTTTGTTTTTGCCACCATTCAATCTATATTTTGTGCAAGTATATGTATTGAAGAACTAATGAATGGGGTAGTACATATCTTTTGCCTCCAGAACACTAGGTCTGGTAGTTTGCTTGTAAACAAGACAGAGATATTCACACCTGTGTGCTTGAAAAGCCAAAGTGACAGTCTCAGCCCAGGAATGTATCCTTTGCAGCCATATCCACTACTAATCTAAAATATACTACATTCTTGAAATCATTGCCAACAGAAAATGACAGAAAAAACGCTTACACAGAAAAGTCACAATTTTAAAAATGTACTTTGAACTGAATAACAGCTCATGAAGCACAATCAAAGTAAAGAGAACAGTTGAGCGAATCCATTGCCTATTCGGCAATAATTATGTGCATATCTTAAAAAGAACTAAGAACAAAAAAATTTACTCTAAACTGTCCTGTTTTCAGCGCATTATGCAGATGAAATGACAACTTGTCATTTAAGAAGTTAATAAACAGTCACCGTTTTGCAGGTTATCCAAATGCTACTGAATAGAAAACCTCGGATCCCTAAATGATGTGTAATTAAAATTATTTAAAAAATCCTCCTTGACAGGCCAGGGCTTAGCCAAAATGTAAATGACATTAAAGAAGACAATGAATTTAATTTTATTTAATGTCCCTTTTTGCAGATCCTCATTTACATAGCATTTTTAACAAAAGCGTTGACCTTATAAATGCTGGCATTTGTACAGCTTCTGCAGAGTTGGATTTAATCATGCTTTCGCAAAGCCATAAGGGAAAAAGCTTTAAGTTCTCTGGTTGGATATGGAGTAGGAATAAAAACATTGGGACTGGTCAAATGTTTATCCTCCTTGCTTCTGAAAACAACCTGACAAGAAGATGTAAAGGTCTAGGGAATAACCCATTGCTGTTTGTAAGGCTTGGTAATAATCATACATAATCGTTTGGAAATATAGCTAATAAAAAATATAATGAGTGTTCAGCAAAATCGGCATTAGGCCCAAATTACATGATATTAATACTTGAACAGGTGCAGAAAGGCGCTTTAAATGAGGTAAATGAATAAAATGTCCCACAGCACAACTGTGTGCACTGACAAAAAGTCAATCACATGAATAATTCAATGACTAGGACTGCCAGCAAAGGTCAGCTTTCTTTGACCTTTGTGACAGGAAGTGAAAGGAAACACTGTTGACTAAAAAAACTCCAATCAGTCTTCAGCTACTGTTCTACAATTACTTTAAAGGTGTAAACATAGAGTATAAATGAATTAACGGTATTTATTGGGAACCCAACATATAAAACTAAGCTTGAGGGTCAACTCATTTTACTCAAGACAATATGAAATTACAGACAATGAAAGGTTAAATGGGGGGAATGCTCTTCTACAAGCAATGTCAATTATGAATAAAATCTGAGGTCAGTTGAAAAGTATTTTAAGAGCCTACAGGGTTGAAATTTTGTAACAGCTGTTAAATATGACAAAACTTTTTTCCCCCCAAAACTAAAGCTATTCCAAACTCTGTATGAAAGAAATGGGATAAACAGATGTCTGGCTTCTATACAGGAAAGTAGGACACACTTGGAATGATAAGTCTCCTAAACTCTATAGAATAATGCCAGATTTATTGGGGGGGGGGGGCATTTACTACCCACAGAGATGCCAACCAGCAGTATGACTGTGATAGTACCATCTGGAAAAACGTTGCATAGCATGCTATCAGTAAAACATTGCAAGCACATTCAGTGTGCACAAGCAGATCTGCCATTGCTTTACCAGTGAGTTGCCGCTTAATGTTTTGATAGTAATGTAATCCTGCCTTCCCGTGTTCCTCCACAATCAGTCTTTTCAGTTTTCAACAGTTGGACACTACACCTTCATATACATTCAAGCCAAACAAGGAAAGGAAAAGTCAAGAGGATGTATCTTACCAGGAATTTCTATGCCTTCTAATAAAATATATTATGATGGCACAGAAGAATTATTTTCGCGCACAGTGTGGTTTTGGTTTAGCAGTTACAGCGGTATCCTGTAATCATTTACAGCCATTGGAATGTATGGGTGAAACAGGATAGATTTATCTGTTCATAGTTGTGATATGTAGACAATGGGTGTTCCTAATGAGGAACATCTGCTTTTGTGTTTTCCCAGAAAACATTATTCCAC
>NW_020664446.1:25067173-25069673 GCF_002925995.2 Terrapene triunguis
TGCTGCAGGGGCCTGAACAGTCTGCTCCTGCCTAGCCACGAGAGCACTTTCTTCCAGTCCCACGGCTGCAGTGCACGCTCCCTAGCCTTGCACGCCTCCAAAATGAAGGTGGGGCTGGGAAAGAGATTCTCCACCAAGTCCCTCTTTAAAAAAAAAAGAAAAAAAATGCAGTAGATCTAATCCTCGCCATGGCTTCCCCTCTGGAAACTATATCACCAGTGACTATGATATCACCAGTGCCCTCTAACCTCCTCAGCCACTTTGACACTTACTTTATTTCCAGTTGTGTGTTGACAGGGCCATGGTTATTACCATTGTTATTTTAAATTAAAGCCTGCATCGCTAGCACTAGTCACTAAAGAGAAAGATGGCCCAGTTGCAACGGTAACCTATAGCCTTATAGACAGGTATTGTTTTGAAAACACACAAGTAATATATGTCACCGCAGACATAACAAGCAGGCTCTATGGCTGCAAATGTTTGTTGTTGCAGCGTGCCATATCACTTCTGGCGATTGTTACTTTTCCTCTGATGAATCCCCGTATTTATATGTGATTTATTTTTTATTTTGTCGCACAAACAGAAATCCATAAACTGTCGGTTCAGCGCCATTGACTCTTTGATCAGTTACTGGGCTATTTTTTCTCCCGTCAGTGAAGAGAGATTAAAAGCCTTTATTTTCAGCACTGTTTGTACTGCAAAGGTACGAAGCTAAATGAACAATAAAAGTGTACTTAAAATGTAGCCTCTGTACTCTTTTATTCATCAGCCTCGAAACTTATAGCTGCCTGTATCAGCCTCTTAATTAGACCGCTACAGCGATTTCCGAAAACATTTAGTTGGTCTATACAAAGGAAATAAAACCACATTGTCAACTCAAGAGCGCTCCAGAGTTTAAAAGGGGCTTCTCTGTAACCTATTGAAATAAGTATTGAAGGGTACAACGCCTTCGTCTTTGCCAGAGTGATAGTAGTTTGCCTGTCAGATCTGTTTTTCTCTAAAAGGAAATCACACAATTTTACTACTGGGGACATTTAAATCGAATCCTGTTTTTGTCAAGATAAGTGAAAACTTTTTAGGGAGGTGGGGAAGGAAGACTGAAATCTGAAACAAAAAATAAAATCCTAGACCTGTGTGCCGAATGGAGTAGCCCGTTATTCCAGCTGGGGAAGGGAAAAATTAAGACTCATCTACTCTTAGTTTTGGGTCTTAAAAGTTAGCAAAACATATATTGGTGAAGCTATTCTCACATATGTGTGTAACACACACACCAGTTAAATTCTATGTTAAAAATGGCGTGTTTGTCGAGTGGTTTTAATTTACATATCTGGAATCTGGTTTTCAGAACACTGTAATTCTCCCTTCCCCGCCCCATGGTCAAACGTCTCTCCGGGAAAAAAAAAAGTTGAACATTATCAAAAGCTAACAAATAGCTTTCTGTCTTTAATTGCTATGGCGCAATACTGATAGCATGTAGTTATCATCGGAAAAGTTGACCAAGACAGGTTAAATAATTTAATAAGGAACTGTTTGTAATTATGTTATTTACAAGGTATGACAGAGATTTGAAGAAGAAACAGAAGCTGATCTCAGGGAAATGGACGGGTTTGGGTGACCCCTGGAGCATGGAGTTTGAATTATGGAGATGGGGGGCTGAGAGGTGAATATGGACTAGAGGAGAACAAGATGACTTTTCACCTCAACACATTTAACTTTTAAATCCAAATAAACGTCTCGCGTTACTAGATCATCACATTATAAAATAAAAGGACAAATCACATTCAGTTTTAAGGTGTCGAGAAAGAAGTATTGACTTTGCCCATCGTGGAAAATATATAAAATAAGTTCCAAATTTAAAGAAATGCATTTAAAAATAAACTTGGGGCAACTTTATAGCATTTTCTCTTTTAACTATCCATTGCTAAAATTAATTAGATTAAAATTTGACTCAGAGGGCAAGGCATTTAATGTTACATATATATACTACCTAGTGTAGTAACAATAAAACTGTTTTTCTTTCTAAATATTTTCCAATACTATGGCATTTTAATTAGCATGATAAATAAACTAAAAGAAAAATAGATACAATAGATCAATTTTCAGTACCATGCCCTCTGAACTGAATGTAAAATACAAACTCAGCAACTTAAACTGTTACCAAAGCTTAAACTTTCTCACCTGTTTGGTCATTGAATCTATTAGACGAACGTACAAATCCTGTTCTGTTCTAACTCCTGGGAGGAAAAAACAGAGACAAATTCTTATTAGAATTACAGTAGTGAGCCACCCAAATTACATAATGGACATATGAGGTCAGTCAATTAAGTGCTATGAGCAATATATCAAAATGTATCTGAATTTTTTTAAAGGGAAAGAATTTTAATCAAAACTTATCTAGCGACAAAGTTATTGTCAACTAGATTATATCCAAGGGTTTATATTCGAGAAAATATTAAACACTCTCATTGACTCTGAGAGCGTATTTCATGTTTTCATTTTA